>NC_080381.1:108652720-108909773 GCF_014773155.1 Arachis stenosperma | reverse complement strand
CAAAGTGTGAACCCAGACCCTAAGAATTGGCTTACAATGGTTCGGGGGAAATACTTAGATTTTAGTCCAGAAAATATAAGGTTGGCATTCAACTTGCCCATGATGCAAGGAGATGAACACCCTTACACTAGAAGGGTCACTTGATCAAAGGTTGGACCAAGTCCTCACAGATTTGTGAAGAGGGCAACAGAGGGAAGCCGGTTCAACTGAGAAGGCACGACCTCAAGCCCGTGGCTAGAGGATGGTTGGAGTTTATCCAACGCTCAATCATTCCCACTAGCAACCGGTTCGAAGTTACTATAGACCGGGCCATCATGATTCATAGTATCATGATTGGAGAGGAAGTGGAAGTTCATGAGGTTATAGCCCAAGAACTCTATAAGGTGGCGGACAAGCCCTCTACCTTGGCAAGGTTAGCCTTTCCTCATCTCATTTGTTACCTCTGTTATTCAGTTGGAGTTGACATAGAAGGAGACATCCTCATTGATGAGGACAAGCCCATCACTAAGAAAAAGGATGGAGCAAACAAGAGACCCCACTCATCATGAAGTCCCTGAGATACCTCAAGGGATGCACTTTCCTCCACAAAACTATTGGGAGCAAATCAACACCTCCCTAGGAGAATTGAGTTTCAACATGGGACAACTAAGGGTGGAGCACCAACAACACTCCATTCTCCTCCATGTAATTAGAGAAGATCAAAGAATTATGAGAGAGGAGCAACAAAGGCAAGGAAGAGACATTGAGGAGCTCAAGCACTCCATAAGATCTTCAAGAGGAAGAACAAGCCACCATCTCTAAGGTGGACCCGTTCTTTAATTTCCTTGTTCTTTATTTTTCTGTTTTTCGAAAATTATGCTTTATGTTTATCTATGTTTGTGTCTTGTGATCATTAGTGTCTTAGTGTCTATGCTTAAAGTTATGAATGTCCTATGAATCCATCACCTTTCTTGAAAAAAAAATGTTCTTAATTGAAAAAGAGAAGAATTGCATGAATTTTAAATTTTATAACAGATTAATTATTTTGATGTGGTGGCAATACTTTTGTTTTTTGAATGTATGCTTAAACAGTGCATATGTCTTTTGAATTTGTTGTTCATGAATGTTAAAATTATTGGCTCTTGAAAGAATGATGAAAAAGGAGACATGTTACCGAGGATCTGAAAAATCATAAAAATAATTCTTGAAGCAAGAAAAAGCAGTGAATACAAAAAAAATGAAAAAAGGGAGAAAGAGAAAAAGAAAGAAAAAAAAAAGAAATAAAGTTGTGATCCAAGGCAAAAAGAGTGTGCTTAAGAACCCTGGACACCTCTAATTGGGGACTCTAGCAAAGCTGAGTCACAATCTGAAAAGGTTCACCCAATTATGTGTCTGTGGCATGTATGTATCCGGTGGTAATACTGGAAGACAAAGTGCTTTGGGCCACGGCCAAGACTCATAAAGTAGCTATGTTCAAGAATCATCATACTTAACTAGGAGAATCAATAACACTATCTGGATTCTGAGTTCTTATAGAAGCCAATCATTCTGAATTTCAAAGGATAGAGTGAGATGCCAAAACTGTGTTCAGAGGCAAAAAGCTAAAAGTCCCGCTCATCTAATTAATACTGATCTTCATAGATGTTTTTGGAATTCATTTTATATTCTTTTCTTTTTATCTTATTTGATTTTTAGTTGCTTGAGGACAAGCAACAATTTAAGTTTGGTGTTGTGATGAGCGGATAATTTATACGCTTTTTGGCATTGTTTTTAGTATGTTTTTAGTATGTTTTAGTTAGTTTTTATTATATTTTTATTAGTTTTTAGTTAAAATTAACTTTTCTAGACTTTACTATGAGTTTGTGTTTTTTTCTGTGATTTTAGGTATTTTCTGGCTGAAATTGAGGGATCTGAGCAAAAATCTGATTCAGAGACTAAAAGGACTGCAGATGCTGTTGGATTCTGACCTCCCTGCACTCGAAGTAGATTTTCTGGAGCTACAGAAGCTCAATTGGCGCGCTCTCAACGGCGTTGGAAAGTAGACATCATGGGCTTTCCAGAAATGTATAATAGTCCATACTTTGCCCAAGATTTGATGGCCCAAACTGGCGTTCCAAATCAGCTCAAAACTGCCCGGCGTTTAACGCCGGAACTGGCACAAGAATGGGAGTTAAACGCCCAAACTGGAACAAAAGCTGGCGTTTAACTCCAAGAAGAGTCTCTACACGAAAATGCTTCAATGCTCAGCCCAAGCACACACCAAGTGGGCCCGGAAGTGGATTTTTATGTCTTTTACTCATCTTTGTAATTCTTAAGCTACTAGTTCCCTATAAGTAGGACCTTTTACTATTGTATTTTTCATCTTGGTAGCTATCTTTGAGTAGTTTTATGCTATCTTAGATCATTGGGAGGCTGGCCTCACGGCCATGCCTAGACCTTGTTCTTATGTATTTTCAACGGTGGAGTTTCTACACACCATAGATTAAGGTGTGGAGCTCTGCTGTAACTCGAGTATTAATGCAATTACTATTGTTCTTCTATTCAATTCAGCTTGTTCTTATTCCAAGATATTTATTCGCTCTCAAGAACTTGATGAATGTGATAATTATGTGACGCTCATCATCATTCTCACTTATGAACGCGTGACTGACAACCACTTCCGTTCTACAAGCAAACAAGGCTCTAATGTTTATCTCTTGGATTCTTTAATCGGAATCTTCGTGGTATAAGCTAGAATTGATGGCGGCATTCAAGAGAATCCGGAAGGTCTAAACCTTGTCTGTGGTATTCTGAGTAGGATTCAATGATTGAATGACTGTGACGAGCTTCAAACTCGCGATTGTGGGGCGTTAGTGACAGACGCAAAAGAATCACTGGATTCTATTCTGACATGATCGAGAACCGACAGCTGGATAGCCATGCCGTGACAGGGTGCGTTGAACATTTCCACTGAGAGGACGGGACTATAGCCATTGATAATGGTGATGCTCAACATACAGCTTGCCATGGAAAGGAGTAAGAAGGATTGGATGAAGACGGTAGGAAAGCAGAGAGACAGAAGGGACAAAGCATCTCCATACGCTTATCTGAAATTCTCACCAATGAATTGCATAAGTATCTCTATCCTCTGTTTTATGTTTTATTCATATATCATCCATAACCATTTGAGTCTGCCTGACTGAGATTTACAAGATGACCATAGCTTGCTTCATACTAACAATCTCCGTGGGATCGACCCTTACTCGCGTAAGGTTTATTACTTGGACGACCCAGTGCACTTGCTGGTTAGTTGTGCGAAGTTGTGATGCCATGGTATTGAGCACCAAGTCTTTGGGGCCATTACTAGGGATTAATTGAGTTGTGAAAGGTAGTGATCACAATTTCGTGCACCACACTTGCCGAAGGAAATTTGTTGAGAGACAGTTTCCACCTTCATTAGAGGTAGTTTTGTTTTCCAACTCAATTTTTTTATTTTTTCATGTTTTCATCCATAATTTCTTGCATAAACATATTACAAATCCTCATCTTTTAATTTTAAATTTCAAAAATAACTCTTAATCCTAAAAATCTTTTCTTCTTTTCAAATCTTTTTTTTTTAAAACTCATATATCTTTTTGATTTCTTTTCAAATCTTTTGCAAAACCCATCTATCTTTTTAATATCTTTTCAAATCTTTTTCAACTCATCATAATATCTTTTCCAATTTAATTTTATCTTTTTCAAAATTCTCTCAAATCTTTTCAATTTTAAAATTACATCTTTTGCATTTCATACTTATCTTTTACAAATCATATCTTCTATCATATTTTTTTCAAAAATTTTTGAACCCACCCTTTCCTTTTAAATTAAAATTTGGCCATCCCCTCTCCTCCACAATTCGAATTTGGCTCTCATCCTTTTCCTCTCCTTTCCTTTCTTTTGCTTGAGGATAAGCAAACCTCTAAGTTTGGTGTGTTTTGCGTGATCACTGAGCTAAGACTCACTAAGATCATGGCTCCTAAGGGAAAACAAACCACTTCAAGAGGCAAGAAAGAGAATAATCTAAAATCACTTTGGAATTAAGAGAGGTTCTTAACCAAGGAACATTCGTACCATTACCACAAAATAATGGGTCTAAGGTCAGTGATCCCGAAAGTTAAATTCGATCTGAAAGAAGACAAATATCCGGAGATCCAAAAACAGATTTGAAACAGAGGCTGGGAAATTCTAGCTAATCCTGAGACAAAGGTGGGTAGAAACATGGTTCAAGAATTCTACTCAAATCTGTGGCAAACAGAGAGGAAGAGAATGACTGAAACCGCTTTCTTTACCTTTCGAACCATGGTCAGAGGAAAGATGATTTACTTCCACCTTGACAAAATAAGAGAGGTCTTCAAGCTGCCTCAACTACAAGATGATCCAGAATCCTTTAATAGGAGAATGGTGTGTGTGATGATAAGCGCTTAGACCAAATTCTAGAGGACATATGCATCCCTGGAACCAAGTGGACAACCAGCACAAAAGGTGTTTGATGAGCGGATAATTTGTACGCTTTTTGGCATTGTTTTTAGTATGTTTTTAGTATCTTTTAGTTAGTTTTTAGTATATTTTTATTAGTTTTTAGTTAAAATTCACTTTTCTGGACTTTACTATGAGTTTGTGTGTTTTTCTGTGATTTCAGGTATTTTCTGGCTGAAATTGAGGGTCCTGAGCAAAAATCTGATCCAGAGACCAAAAAGGACTGCAGATGCTGTTGGATTCTGACCTCCCTGCACTCGAAGTGGATTTTCTGGAGCTACAGAAGCCCAATTGGCGCGCTCTCAACGGCATTGGAAAGTAGACATCCTGGGCTTTCCAGCAATATATGATAGTCCATACTTTGCCCAAGATTTGATGGCCCAAACCGGCGTAGCAATCCGGCCTCAGAAATTCCAGCGTTAAACGCCGGAACTGGCATAAAACTTGGAGTTAAACGCCCAAACTGGCATGAAAACTGGCGTTTAACTCCAGAAAAGGTCTCTACACGAAATTACTTCATTGCTCAGCCCAAGCACACACCAAGTGGGCCCGGAAGTGGATTTTTCTGTCATTTACTCAATTCTGTAAACCTTAGGCTACTAGTTTACTATTAATAGAACCTTTTGACATTGTATCCATACCTTATGACCTCATGACATTTTTACACGTTTCTTTGTGTACATTCCACGGCATGAGTCTCTAAACCCCATGGTTGGGGGTGAGGAGCTCTGCTGTGTCTTGATGGATTAATGCAATTACTACTGTTTCTTATTCAATCATGCTTGTTTCCATTCCAAGATAATACTTGTTCTTAATCCGGATGAATGTGATGATCCGTGACAATCATCATCATTCTCAACTATGAACATGTGCCTGACAACCACCTCTGTTCTATCTTAGATTGAGTAGTTATCTCTTGGATTCTTTAATCGGAATCTTCGTGGTATAAGCTAGAACTGATGGCGGCATTCAAGAGAATCCGGAAGGTCTAAACCTTGTCTGTGGTATTCTGAGTAGGATTCAATGATTGAATGACTGTGACGTGCTTCAAACTCCTGAAGGCGGGGCGTTAGTGACAGACGCAAAAGAATCATTGGATTCTATTCCGGCCTGATTGAGAACCGACAGATGGATAGCCGTGCCGTGACAGGGTGCGTTGAACATTTCCAATGAGAGGATGGGAGGTAGCCACTAACAACGGTGAAACCCTACATACAGCTTGCCATGGAAGGAGCCTTGCGTGTTTGATGAAGAAGACAGTAAGAAAGCAGAGATTCAGAAGATGGAGCATCTCCGAACCTCAACCTATTCTCCATTACTGCAAAACAAGTAACAATTTCATGTTCTTTTGCTTTTTACAATCAATCCTGATAATTTCTGATATCCTGACTAAGATTTACAAGATAACCATAGCTTGCTTCAAGCCGACAATCTCCGTGGGATCGACCCTTGCTCACGCAAGGTATTACTTGGACGACCCAGTGCACTTGCTGGTTAGTTGTGCGGGATTGCAAAAGTGTGATTGCAATTTCGTGCACCAAGTTTTTGGCGCCGTTGCCGGGGATTGTTCGAGTTTGGACAACTGACGGCTTATCTTGTTGCTTAGATTAGGATTATTTTATTTTTGTTGGTTTAGAGTCTTTTAGTTAAGTCTAGTTTCATATTTTAAGTTTGGTGTCCATTGCATGCCTTTTGCTTTTCTTTTAATTTTCGATTTTTGCATGTTCTTAGTCCCTTTTTGATTCATAAAAATTCTAAGTTTGGTGTCCTCTTTGTGTTTTTCCTTTAAAAATTTTCGAAAAATTAGTGTTTGATTTCTAAAAATTTTAAGTTTGGTGTCTTTTTGTGTTTTTCTCTTTCCTCCTTTTAAAAATCAAATCTTTTTCATAAAAATTTTTCAATCATATCTTTTTAGTTGCTATTTTCAAAATCTTTTTAATTAACTAATTGATTCAGTTCTCAATTTGCTTTGATCTCATTTTTCTTTTGATTTTCGAAATTTTTTTTATTTTATTTTCCTTTTGTTTTATTTTATTTTATTTTATTTTATATTTTTTCGGTTATTTCAAAAAAAAATAAAAATAAACAAAATTTATCTCTTTGCAATCATCATCATTTCCCTTTTGTCCATTATGGACTCAAGTGGAATTAATCAGTCCAAAAGGACTCTGGGGTCATATGCTAACCCCATTACAGCTGCATATGGGAGTAGCATCTGTACACCTCCCATCAAAGCAAGCAGCTTTGAGCTAAATCCTCAACTCATTATCATAGTGCAGCAAAATTGCCAGTATTCCGGTCTTCCACAGGAAGAACCTACTGAGTTTCTGGCACAATTTTTACAAATTGCTGACACAGTACATGATAAAGAGGTGGATCAGGATGTCTACAGACTATTATGTTTCCATTTGCTGTAAAGATCAAGCTAAAAGGTGGTTAAATAACCAACCTACAGCAAGCATAAAGACATGGAAACAGTTGTCAGACAAATTCCTGAATCATTTTTACCCTCCAAAGAGGATGACACAGCTAAGGCTGGACATCCAAGGCTTTAACAAGAGGATAATGAATCCCTTTACAATGCCTGGGAGAGGTATAGAGGTATGCTAAGGAAATGTCCCTCTGAAATGTTTTTAGAGTGGGTACAGTTAGACATTTTCTACTATGGGCTCACAGAAAAAGCTCAGATGTCTTTAGACCACTCAGCTGGTGGATCTATACACATGAGGAAGACAATTGAAGAAGCTCAAGAGCTTATAGACACTGTTGCTAGAAACCAATACCTATATTCTAGCAATGAGTTCGTTCCAAAAGAGGAAGTCATGGCATTAGTCACTGATCCTAATCCTCAAGAACAGATGAATGAGCTTAATCAACAATTGCTCCTGATGACAGAACAGTTAGCAGAATTTAAAGAGATGCTCCATGAAACTAAAGTTGCTAATAAGAACATAGAACTACAGTTGAATCAAGCAAAACAGCAAATATCTAAACAGATAACAGAGGAGTGTCAAGCAGTTCAATTGAGGAGTGGGAAGACCTTGAATAACACTGCTCAAAAGAGCAAAAAGCCAAACAAGGAACAATTGACAGAGGACAAACAAACTACTGTTCAAAATCCCTCTGAGGACAGTAAGAGCCCAGAGAGGAATTTTATTGGCGTTCAAACGCCAGAAAGGGAAGGAAAGCTAGCGTTAAACGCCCATTCCTTGCCCAGTTCTGGCGTTCAAACGCCAGAAAAGGGGGAAAAACTGGCGTTAAACGCCCATTTTCCACCCAATCCTGGCGTTCAAACGCCAAAGGAAAATCAGACACCTAAGAGTGCTGACAGTGATCCCTCTAACAAGGCTTCTTCAACCACTTCTGTAAGGAATAAACCTGCAGCATCTAAGGTTGAAGAATATCAAGCCAAGATGCCTTATCCTCAGAAACTCCGCAAAGCGGAACAGGATAAGCAATTTGCCCGCTTTGCAGACTATCTAAGGACTCTTGAGATAAAGATTCCGTTTGCAGAGGCACTTGAGCAAATACCTTCTTATGCTAAATTCATGAAAGAAATTTTAAGCCATAAGAAAGATTGGAGAGAAATTGAAAAGGTGTTTCTCACTGAAGAATGCAGTGCAGTCATTCTAAAAAGCTTACCAGAAAAGCTTCAAGATCCTGGAAGCTTTCTGATACCGTGCACATTAGAAGGCACTTGCACCAAGACAGCCCTATGTGATCTTGGAGCAAGCATCAATCTAATACCTGCATCCACTATCAGAAAGCTTGGGTTGATTGGAGAAGTCAAACCAACTAGGATATGCCTCCAACTTGCTGATGGCTCCATTAAACACCCATCAGGCATAATAGAGACATGATTGTCAAGGTTGGGCCATTTGCCTTTCCAACCGACTTTGTGGTGCTGGAAATGGAGGAGCACAAGAGTGCAACTCTCATTCTAGGAAGACCTTTCCTAGCAACTGGACGAACTCTCATTGATGTACAAAAGGGGGAAGTAACCTTGAGAGTCAATGAGGATGAGTTCAAGTTGAATGCTGTAAAAGCTATGCAGCATCCAGACACACCAAATGACTGCATGGGCGCTGACATTATTGACTCTCTGGTAGAAGAGATCAATATAGCTGAAAGCCTAGAATCAGAGCTTGAGGACATCTTCAAAGATGCTCAACCTGATCAAGAAGAACTAGAGGAAGCAAAGGAATTTTCGAAAATTCCTCAGGAGGAGGATAAACCTCCTAAGCCTGAACTCAAACCACTACCACCATCCCTAAAATATGCATTTCTGGGAGAGGGTGACACTTTTCCAGTGATTATAAGCTCTGCTTTAAATTCACAGGAAGAGGAAGCACTGATTCAAGTGCTAAGGACACACAAGACAGCTCTTGGGTGGTCCATCAGTGATCTCAAGGGTATTAGCCCAGCTAGATGCATGCACAAGATCCTGTTGGAGGATAATGCCAAACCAGTGGTCCAACCACAGAGGAGGCTAAATCCTGCCATGAAGGAGGTGGTGCAGAAAGAGGTCACTAAATTACTAGAGGCTGGGATTATTTATCCTATTTCTGATAGCCCCTGGGTGAGCCCTGTCCAAGTTGTTCCCAAAAAGGGAGGCATGACAGTGGTTCATAATGAAAAAAATGAACTGGTTCCTACAAGGACAGTCACAGGGTGGCGCATGTGTATTGATTACAGAAGGCTCAATACAGCCACCAGAAAGGATCATTTTCCTTTACCATTCATAGACCAAATGCTAGAAAGACTAGCTGGCCATGATTACTACTGCTTTTTGGATGGCTATTCAGGCTACAACCAAATTGTAGTAGATCCTCAGGACCAAGAGAAGACAGCATTTACTTGCCCTTCTGGCGTGTTTGCCTACAGAAGGATGCCTTTTGGTCTGTGCAATGCACCTGCAACCTTTCGGAGGTGCATGCTCTCTATCTTTTCAGATATGGTAGAGAAATTTCTGGAAGTCTTCATGGATGACTTTTCAGTATATGGAGACTCATTCAGCTCCTGTCTTAACCACCTATCACTTGTCCTGAAAAGGTGCCAAGAAACTAACCTGGTTTTAAACTGGGAGAAATGTCACTTCATGGTGACTGAAGGAATTGTTCTTGGGCGCAAAATTTCAAGCAAGGGAATAGAAGTGGATAAGGCAAAGGTAGAGGTAATTGAAAAATTACCACCACCTGCCAATGTTAAGGCAATCAGAAGCTTTCTAGGGCCTGCAGGATTCTATAGAAGGTTTATCAAGGATTTTTCGAAAATTGCTAAACCTTTGAGTAACCTGTTAGCTGCTGACACACCATTTGTGTTTGACACACAGTGTCTGCAGGCATTTGAGACCCTGAAAGCTAAGCTGGTCACAGCACCAGTCATCTGCACCAGATTGGGCATTACCATTTGAATTAATGTGTGATGCCAGTGATCATGCCATTGGTGCAGTGTTGGACAGAGGCATAACAAACTTCTGCATGTCATTTATTATGCTAGCCGTGTTCTAAATGATGCACAGAAGAATTACACAACCACAGAAAAAGAATTACTTGCAGTGGTCTATGCCATTGACAAGTTTAGATCTTACCTAGTGGGATCAAAGGTGATTGTGTACACTGACCAAGCTGCTCTTAAATACTTACTCACAAAGCAGGATTCAAAACCCAGGCTTATAAGATGGGTGTTGCTTCTGCAAGAGTTTGATATAGAAATAAGAGACAGAAAAGGGACAAGAACCAAGTAGCTGATCATCTGTCCCGAATAGAACCAGTAGCTGGGGCGTCCCTCCCTTCTACTGAGATCTCTGAGACTTTCCCAGATGAGCAACTCTTTGCCATTCAGGAAGCTCCATGGTTTGCAGATATTGCAAACTATAAAGCTGTGAGGTTCATACCCAAGGAGTACAGCAGAGTGCAAAGAAAGAAATTAATTTCAGATGCCAAGTACTACCTCTGGGATGAACCATATCTCTTTAAGAGATGTGCTGACGGAGTGATCCGCAGATGTGTACCCAGAGAAGAAGCACGAAAGATCCTATGGCACTGCCATGGATCACAGTATGGGGGACATTTTGGAAGTGAGCGAACAGCCACTAAAGTTCTCCAGTGCGGCTTCTACTGGCCTACTCTCTATAAAGATTCCCGAGAGTTTGTGCGTAACTGTGACAGTTGCCAAAGAGCTGGTAACCTGCCTCACGGATATGCCATGCCTCAACAAGGGATATTGGAGATAGAATTGTTTGATGTATGGGGAATTGACTTCATGGGGCCATTCCCACCATCATACTCAAACACTTACATTTTGGTGGCAGTGGACTATGTATCTAAGTGGGTAGAAGCAATTGCTACACCCACTAATGATACCAAGACCGTACTGAAATTCCTCCAGAAAAACATTTTCAGCAGGTTTGGCGTCCCCAGAGTGCTAATCAGTGATGGGGGCACTCATTTCTGCAATAAACAGCTATACTCTGCTATGGTTAGATATGGAATCAGCCATAAAGTGGCAACTCCGTATCATCCACAGACAAATGGGCAAGCTGAAGTCTCTAACAGAGAGCTAAAAAGAATCTTAGAACGGACTGTGATAGCCCGAAGAAAGGATTGGGCAAAGAGCTTGGATGATGCTCTGTGGGCATACAGAACAGCATTCAAGACTCCTATAGGAACTTCTCCATACCAATTGGTGTATGGGAAGGCCTGTCATTTGCCTGTGGAACTGGAACATAAAGCCTACTGGGCAACCAGATTCCTAAACATGGATGCTCAGTTAGCTGGTGAAAAAAGATTGCTCCAGTTAAATGAGCTAGAGGAGTTCAGACTCAATGCCTTTGAAAATGCAAAAATTTATAAGGAAAAGGCAAAGAAGTGGCATGACAAGAAATTGTCAACCAGAGTCTTTGAGCCAGGACAAAAAGTTCTGCTCTTCAACTCCAGGCTCAAATTATTCCCAGGAAAACTCAAATCCCGGTGGAGGGGTCCGTATGTGATCACAGGAGTGTCACCATATGGATATGTTGAGCTTCAGGATATTGATTCTGACAAAAAGTTCATTGTAAATGGATAGAGAATCAAGCATTATCTTGAAGGAAATTTTGAGCAGGAGTGCTCAAAACTGAGGCTTGAGTGATTCTCAGTGAAAGTCCAGCTAAAGACAGTAAAGAAGCGCTTGCTGGGAGGCAACCCAGTCATTAGGAAGTGGTATGATTAGTTCTTACAGAGGCAAGTATCAAAAATGAAGGAATTTACAGAGTTACAGAAGGATTCAGCTCAAAAAGCAGAGAAAATGAGCTTACTGGCGAAAAAATGCCAGTAAGGGGCATTTTGGGCGTTAAACGCCAGAATGGGTACCATTCTGGGCGTTTAACGCCAGGAATGGTGCCATTTTGGGCGTTAAACGCCAGAATGGGCACCATTCTGGGCGTTTAACGCCAGCCAGGGCACCTGGCTGGGCGTTAAACGCCCAAAAGGGGCAACAAATGGGCGTTAAAAGCCAGAATGGGTGCCATTCTGGGCGTTTAACGCCAGCAAGGTGGGGGGACCACAATTTCGTTTTCAAATCAAATTTTTTCAAACTTTCCTTTTCTCACCCATACTTTTCTACAAAATCACACTTCAATCATTCATCATTCACTTTCAAATCTTCAAAAATCAAAACCATTCTTCAAATTTATTTCAAATCAATTACAAACATTGTTCAAAAATTTTACTCTTTTCTCAATTTCTTTCCCTATCTTCTCAAATATACGTTTGGCTCCCTCATCACACCACACCATTCGAATTTCCTCTTCCTCCCCCTCTCTTCTCTCTTTTCTTTTGCTTGAGGACAAGCAAACCTCTAAGTTTGGTGTGCTTTTCCGTGATCACTAAGCCAAGATTTATCAATATCATGGTTCCTTTAAATTGCCTCAACTGCAAGATGATCCTGACTCCTTTAATAGGAGGATGGTGAGAGTAGATAAGGGGTTGGATCAAGTTCTAGAAGACATATGTCTCCCTGGGACTAAATGGATAACCAATTCAAAGGGTGTCCCAAACCAACTCAAGAGGGGAGACCTCAAGCCAATTGCAAGAGGTTGGCTAGACTTCATTGGGCGTTCCATATTGCCCACTAGCAACCGTTCTGAGGTCACCATCAAGAGAGCAGTGATGATTCATTGCATCATGCTTGGAAAAGAAGTGGAGGTCCATCATGTAATTGCTTGTGAGATCTACACAATTGCAAATAAAAATTCCACTGAAGCCAAACTGGCTTACCCAAGCTTGATCTCCTTGCTCTGTAAAGAGGCTGGGGTGAAGATGGGAGTAGATGAATTCATACCCATTGAACACCCAATCACCAAGAAGTCAATGGAAGGACAAGTGCAAGACAACTCTATCAAAAGGAGGGCGCATGAGTTCCTCCCTGAATTTCCTGAAATTGGCTACTGGGCCAGCCTGGAAGCATCTATCACCAAGTTGCAAGAGACTATGGAGCAACTTAAGGAAGAACAACAGAATCAGAACTGCATGCTCTGCAAATTGCTGAAGGAACAAGAGAAGCAGGGGCGTGAAATCCAAGAGATGAAGCGCCAAAAGCTCTCCTCTCAAGCTGAGGGAGCATCCACTTCTCAAAATCAAGGTTGTTGAGTCCTAACTCTGTGAAAACCTCTATCATTAGGAGCCTATTTTTGCGTCTTTTTTTTCTTTTATTTTCTATTCCTATTTTTATTTTATTCATCTTATATCTATATTTGAGTCTTGTTCTTAGTTCATAATTAATAAAATTTATGCCTTAAAGTTATGAATGTCCTATGAATCCATCACCTCTCTTAAATGAAAAATGCTTTAATCACAAAAGAACAAGAAGTACAGGATTTTGAAATTTATCCTTGAAACTAGTTGAATTAGCTTGATGTGGTGACAATACTTTTTGTTTTCTGAATGAATGCTTGAACAGTGCATATGTCTTTTGAATTTGTTGTTTTAAGAATGTTAAAATTGTTGGCTCTTGAAAGAATGAGGAGAAAGAGAACTGTTATTGAGGATCTGAAAAATCATCAAATTGATTCTTGAAGCAAGAAAAAGCAGTGAAAAAAAAAAGAAAAAAAATTTTCGAAAAAAAAAGAAAGAAAAAGAAAAAGAAAAAGAAAGAAAAAGAAGGAAATAAAGTTGTGATCCAAGGCAAAAGAGTGTGCTTAAGAACCCTGGACACCTCTAATTGGGGACTTTAGCAAAGCTGAGTCACAATCTAAAAAGGTTCACCCAATTATGTGTCTGTGGCATGTATGTATCCGGTGGTAATACTGGAAGACAGAGTGCTTTGGGCCACAGCCAAGACTCATACACTAGCTATGTTCAAGAATCACTACACTTAACTAGGAGAATCAATAACACTATCTGAGTTCTGAGTTCTTATAGATGCCAATCATTCTGAACTTCAAAGGATAGAGTGAGATGCCAAAACTGTTCGGAGGCAAAAAACTACTAGTCCCGCTCATCTAATTGGAGCTATGTTTCTTTGATATTTTGGAGTCTATAGTATATTCTCTTCTTTTTATCCTATTTTGATTTTCAGTTGCTTGGGGACAAGCAACAATTTAAGTTTGGTGTTGTGATGAGCGGATAATTTGTACGCTTTTTGGCATTGTTTTTAGTATGTTTTTAGTATCTTTTAGTTAGTTTTTAGTATATTTTTATTAGTTTTTAGTTAAAATTCACTTTTCTGGACTTTACTATGAGTTTGTGTGTTTTTCTGTGACTTCAGGTATTTTCTGGCTGAAATTGAGGGTCCTGAGCAAAAATCTGATCCAGAGACCAAAAAGGACTGCAGATGCTGTTGGATTCTGACCTCTCTGCACTCGAAGTGGATTTTCTGGAGCTACAGAAGCCCAATTGGCGCGCTCTCAACGGCATTGGAAAGTAGACATCCTGGGCTTTCCAGCAATATATGATAATCCATACTTTGCTCAAGATTTGATGGCCCAAACCGGCGTATCAATCCGGCCTCAGAAATTCCAGCTTTAAACGTCGGAACTGGCATAAAACTTGGAGTTAAACGCCCAAACTGGCATGAAAACTGGCGTTTAACTCCAGAAAAGGTCTCTACACGAAATTACTTCATTGCTCAGCCCAAGCACACACCAAGTGGACCCAGAAGTGGATTTTTCTATCATTTACTCAATTCTGTAAACCTTAGGCTACTAGTTTACTATTAATAGAACCTTTTGACATTGTATCCATACCTTATGACCTCATGACATTTTTACACGTTTCTTTGTGTACATTCCACGGCATGAGTCTCTAAACCCCATGGTTGGGGGTGAGGAGCTCTGCTGTGTCTTGATGGATTAATGCAATTACTACTGTTTCTTATTCAATCATGCTTGTTTCCATTCCAAGATAATACTTGTTCTTAATCCGGATGAATGTGATGATCCGTGACAATCATCATCATTCTCAACTATGAACATGTGCCTGACAACCACCTCTGTTCTATCTTAGATTGAGTAGTTATCTCTTGGATTCTTTAATCGGAATCTTCGTGGTATAAGCTAGAACTGATGGCGGCATTCAAGAGAATCCGGAAGGTCTAAACCTTGTCTGTGGTATTCTGAGTAGGATTCAATGACTGAATGACTGTGACGTGCTTCAAACTCCTGAAGGCGGGGCGTTAGTGACAGACGCAAAAGAATCACTGGATTCTATTCCGGCCTGATTGAGAACCGACAGATGGATAGCCGTGCCGTGACAGGGTGCGTTGAACATTTCCAATGAGAGGATGGGAGGTAGCCACTGACAACGGTGAAACCCTACATACAGCTTGCCATGGAAGGAGCCTTGCGTGTTTGATGAAGAAGACAGTAGGAAAGCAGAGATTCAGAAGATGGAGCATCTCCGAACCTCAACCTATTCTCCATTACTGCAAAACAAGTAACAATTTCATGTTCTTTTGCTTTTTACAATCAATCCTGATAATTTCTGATATCCTGACTAAGATTTACAAGATAACCATAGCTTGCTTCAAGCCGACAATCTCCGTGGGATCGACCCTTGCTCACGCAAGGTATTACTTGGACGACCCAGTGCACTTGCTGGTTAGTTGTGCGGGATTGCAAAAGTGTGATTGCAATTTCGTGCACCAGTGTTCCAAACCAACTCAAGAGAGGGGATCTCAAACCAGTTGCTAGGGGCTGGCTGGATTTCATTGGGCGTTCCATACTGCCTACCAGCAACCACTCCAAAGTCACTATCAAGAGAGCAGTGATGATCCATTGTATTATGCAAGGGAACGAAGTGGATATTCATCAACTGATTTCTTGTGAGCTCTACACAATTACAAATAAGAACTCCAAGGACGCCAAATTGGCTTACCCAAACTTGATTTCTCTGCTATGTAAAGAGGCTGGGGTGAAGATGGGAGTAGATAAGTTCATCCCAGTTGAACATCCAATCACCAAGAAGTCAATGGAGGGACAACAAGTACAAGAAAACTCCATCAAAAGGAGGGCGCAGGAGTTCCTCCCAGAAATCCCTCAGATTGATTACTGGACCCGCCTAGAAGCATCTGTCACCAAGCTACAAGAAACTATGGATCAACTAAAGGAAGAACATCAGAATCAAAATATTATGATCTACAAACTGGTTAAGGAACAGGAGAAGCAAGGGTGTGAACTACAAGAGCTGAAGCGCCAGAAGCTTTCTCTTGAAGGTCCAGACAACCCACAAATTGAAGGAGCATCCATCTCCCAAAATAAAGGTTGTTGAGTCCTAATCTTTACTCTGTGATAACTTCTGCTATTAGAAATCTATTTTAGGAGTCATATGAGTAGTAGTAGTTAGTATTTTTATTTTTATTTTTATCATCTCCAAGTAAGCTATAATTTATTTTTCTCATCATCATTAAACATGAATGAAATAGTAGATATTTTTAGAATAAGGAGGCAAATTTTTTGAGTTCTTAATAAGAAAAATTCAAATTATTTATATGTGGTGGCAACACTTTTTGTTTTTTGAAAGAATGCTTAAAAGTGCATATTTTTTATCTTGTTGTTTATGAATGTTAAAACTGTTGGCTCTTGAAAGAATGATGAAAAAGAGAAATGTTATTAATAATTTAAAAAATCATAAAATTGATTGTTGAAGCAAGAAAAAGCAGTGAAAAAAAGAGAGAAAAAAAAAGCAAGCAGAAAAAGCCAATAACCCTTTAAACCAAAAGGTAAAGGTAAAAAGGATCCAAGGCTTTGAGCATTAAGGGATAGGAGGGCCAAAGAAATAAAATCCTAGCCTCAGCGGCTCAATCAAGCTGTCCTTAACCATGTGCTTGTGGCATGCAGGTCCAAGAGAAAAGCTTAAAACTGAGTGGTTAAAGTCGTGATCCAAAGAATGTGCTTAAGAACTCTGGACACCTATAATTGCGGACTTTAGCAAAGCTGAGTCATAATCTAAAAAGGTTCACCCAGTTATGTGTCTGTGGCATTTATGTATCCAGTGGTAATATTGGAAGACAAAGTGCTTAGGGCCACGGCCAAGACTCATAAAGTAGCTGTGTTCAAGAATCAACATACTAAACTAGGAAAATCAATAACACTATCTGAATTCGGAGTTACTATGCATGCCAATTATTCTAAACTTCAAAGGATAAAGTGAGATGCCAAAACTGTTCAGAAGCAAAAAGCTACTAGTCCCGCTCATCGAATTAGAATTGAGCTTCATGTAAAACTCTGAGATTGCCTCTTGATCTTCGTGCTATTCTTTTTTGTTTATCTAGTTGCTTGGGGACAAGCAACAGTTTAAGTTTGGTGTTTTGATGAGCGGATATTTTATACGCTTTTTGGGGGTATTTTCATATAGTTTTTAGTATGATCTAGCTACTTTTTAGTATATTTTTATTAGTTTTTATGTAAAAATCACATTTCTGGACTTTGCTATGAGTTTGTATGTTTTTCTATGATTTCAAGTATTTTCTGGCTGAAATTGAGGGACCAAAGCAAAAATCTGATTCAGAGGCTGATAAAGGACTGATGATGCTGTTGGATTCTGACCTCCCTGCACTCGAAATGGAATTTTTAGAGCTACAGAAACCCAAATGGCGCACTCTTAATTGCGTTTGAAAGTAGACATCCCAGGATTTCCAGCAATATATATAGTCTATACTTTGCCTGAGTTTAGACGACGCAAACTGGCGTTCAACGCCAGCTTTCTTCCATATTCTGGCGTTAAACGCCAGAAACAAGTTGCAAGCTAGAGTCAAACGCCAGAAACAAGTTACAAATTGGCGTTCAACTCCAAGGAAGGCCTCTACACGTGAAAGCTTCAATGCTCAGCCCCAACACACACCAAGTGGGCCCCAGAAGTGGATTTCTGCACTATCTATCTTAGTTTACTCATTTTCTGTAAACCTAGGTTACTAGTTTAGTATAAAAACTACTTTTAGAGATTTATTTTGTACCTCATGATATTTTACATCTGAATTTGTATCTTTGACGGCATGAGTCTCTAAACCCCATGGTTGGGGGTGACGAGCTCTATTGTGTCTCGATGAATTTCTATTCAATCACGCTTGTTTCTATTCTAAGATATTCATTCGCACTTCAACATGATGAATGTGATGATCTGTGACACTTATCACCATTCTCAACCTATGAACACGTGCCTGACAACTACTTCCGTTCTACCTTAGATTGAATGTATATCTCTTGGGTTCCTGGTTCACGAGTTTGACTGCCTCTCTTGACAACAGAGCGTTTAATCCGTGAAACCAGAGTCTTCGTGGTATAAGCTAGAATCAATTGGCGGCATTCCTGAGATCCAGAAAGTCTAAACCTTGTCCGTGGTATTCCGAGTACGATCTGGGAAGGGATTACTGTGACGAGCTTCAAACTCACGAATGTTGGGCGTAGTGACAGACGCAAAAGGATCACTGGATCCTATTCCAACACAAGTGAGAACCAACAGATGATTAGCCATGTACATGGACCATTTTCACTGAGAGGACGGATGGTAGCCATTGACAATGGTGATCCACTAACATACAGCTTGCCATGGAAGAAGCTTTGCGTGCGTGAAAAAGAGGACAGTAGGGAAGCAGAGATTCAAAGGATAGAACATCTCCAAAACTCCAACCCATTTTCCATTACTGCGTAACAAGTATTCATTTCATACTCTTTCACTTTTCACAATTAAAACTAAGAACTACTATTGATATCCTGACTAAGAATAATAAGATAACCATAGCTTGCTTCAAGCCGGCAATCTCCGTGGGATAGATCTTTACTCACGTAAGGTATTACCTGGACGACCCAGTGCACTTGCTGGTTAGTTATGCGAAATTACATAGTGTGAGTGTAATTTTTGTGCACCATGACCCTTGGTATTGACATAGGACTTATCGATTGAAATCAACTATGCTTACTTGACTTATTTTCGATGTAAGGTTGACTAAGTAGGATTAACTCTTCATAATCATCATGTGTTTGTGGTCAATGGCTAGGATAGGTAACCAAAGCTATCAATTACTTGCCAAGAGGTTTTTCTTGCATTTTAATTTTCCTTGCTTTGACATTTATTGCTTTCGACTTTTATTGCTTTGATTTTTAATTCCTTACATGTTTAGTTTTCACACTCTTGGTTGAGAAATTGGGTGTTTGGGTGGAATTGAGTTATAGATGTCCATTCCGCATTGTGTGAAAATGACTAATTTGTTTGGTTTCCATTGATGCTAGTCTTTCACTAAGTAATTAGTGAGTTGACTAGGACTTATGGATTGAGATCAATTATGCCCTTTTGACTAATTCTCAAGGAGGATTGACTAATTTGGATTGATTCCATACAATTGCCATGTTTGTGGTCCATAACTAGGATAGGAATCCTAAATTCCCCAATTCTTGCCAAGAGTTGCCATTTACATTTCTTGCATGTCCATTTAATTTCTTGCTATTTACATTTCTTGCCTCTCTCTTGCATTCCCAATTCCCCATGCTCTCTTATAACCAATAATTGTACATTTCGTTGCAACTCCTAGGGAAGACGACCCGAGGTTTAAATACTCTCGGTTAATTAGAATTTGTAAACATTTGATCTTGAGAATTCATTGTTGGTATAGACTATGCTACCAACGAATTGATGTTTGTTTTGATTGATTCCAAACCATGCAAGAATTCTCTTCATCACCCAGCTCGGTGACCCTGCCACCGGCCACCGCCGCCGTCAGCCCTCCGCCAGCGACCTCTCTCTCTCTCTCTCTCTCTCTCTTTCTCTCTCTCTCTCTCTCTCTCTCTCTCTTTCTCTTACTTCTCTTTTCCTTCTTTCTTTCTTTCCCTTCTCTTTCCTTTCTTCACCACCGGTGAGTTCTCTCCTCCAGTGCTTTTTCCGGTGAACCCACCGCCGTGAGTTCACAACGGCTATAAGAAGTGCCACGATCCCTCCCTAGTTCCTGTTCTCTTCAACCCCTATACCTCAGGTTCTTGTTCTTTTTTTCTTTTTATGTTAATTTTTTGCAATTGTTCTCATTTTCTTTTCTGTTTGCTTAGATTAAATTTATTACTTTCTTTGTTCTTTCTTTGTATTGCAAGGTGTTGATGCTTGATTGTTGGGTTGATTATGATCATATTTGAGCTTAATTGTGATGAACTTACACATTGCATACCACATGTTCGATGAAATGCCTCAATGAATATTTTGTTTGATTCATTTGACTTGGCCATCATATGCTTTCAATTTACCTTTTTGTTAGGCATATTGTATGAATTGTGAATTTTGATGTCAATCAAATTGTTTTACCAATGCATTTCTTTGCTTGGATGCTTTGAGCTCGACCACCCACATTTTCCAAGACTTGTGAACTTTATTAGTGGGTGATTTTAGTTGCTCATCTTGGGATTTTCAATTGGGTACCACTTTATAAATGTTCAAATTTTGATGATGTCTTGATCAAATATCTTTTGGCTTTAAATTAAGAGCATTGTATATGTGATTACCACTTCTATGGACAATTGACATTTTTCTTTTGAGTGAATGGTTATTGTTCTTGTGTAACCTTTTGGTCAATGAACTTTTATAGCGACAACTTCAATGACCATTCCACTCAATGACCTTTTGGTGCTTGCTTGAAGTTGCTTTCATTTCTATGTTTTATATTTGCAACTTGGGCACTTAGATGTGAAGCTTTGAACCTTGAGCTGCCTTAAGAGTGCGATTGCCGTTGTGTCCAGCCGGTGTGTGTGTTCCAACCGCACGCACTATTGGAATATACACATCACCTTTCTTGTGAATCACATTATTTTCAAGCTTCAATTAAGAATTTAGTTTTCTTGAGTTTATTACTGCTTCCTCATTGATCTTAATTTGTTGTTATCCTATAATCTTGAAATCTTTTGTTTTCTTTATAGGATACGGAAGAAGGGTAAGAAACCGGTCACTTTACCGGTTGTGCAACCTACAACCCGCGCATCTAGACCTCATTTCATGGATCGCCTGAGTGATAACCCAGATGTCTTGGTCAACCAGAAAGCCGAGTTCCAATATGACAACTTTGAGAAAAGGTCAATCCATTGGGAGCGGACACTTAAGGTTCCAAGCAACTACAAACCGGTCATCCGTGAACAGATTGCCTCACTTCATTGGAAGTTTCTTGAGCAAGACCCCATTGAAGTTAATGAAACCATGGTGTAAGAATTCTACGCCAATTACCAAATTTGGGAAGCGGAGTCAGTATTCCTCCGGGGAAAGAGGTTGGATACTTCCAACCGAGCTCTCGAAGCTATATTGAAGATCTCCTACATTCCACTAGAGAAGAATAATTATTCAAGGACCAAGGCGAATGTGTTCAAGGGAAAGATGTCTTTGGCTCCTATACTTGAGAGAATTGGCCGTCCCGATGCTTCATGGGAGTTTAGCAAGGGGAGGAAATCTGTTCCCGCAACTATAGCTTACTTCAATTTGAATGCTGAAGCTCGTATATGGCATCAAATTGTGGTGGACTATATCATTCCCAGCACCCGTGTTACCCATGTAAGATTCAAGACTGCCTTGCTACTTTGGGCTATCATAGAAGGTAAGAGCATAGCCATTGTGCCTTTGATACGCACATCGATATGGAAACTGATTGAGAAAAAGAACATCAGCATTCATTTTCCATCAATGGTGATGCGTTTAGCAACAGCAGCGGGGGTAGAGTAGCGTTCGAGAGACATAATTTTCAAGATTTCTAGAGGCAACAAGTTCATCCTGAGGGGAGATTTGGAAAGATCAACAAACACAACACCCTCCAAGAGGAAGATAACCACAGCACCACCATCGAGTCTACCAACTTCGTTAATTGCTTTACCCTTTTTCCGTCCTCTTTCGGAATTATTCCAAGATATCTTGCACGATATCCATCACATGGAGCATTTGGAGCAAAAGCGTTTCGAGTGGATAGCGGCAAAGCTAGAAGGAAGAAACCCCGGACCACCTCCTAAAGCTTCATTCGAGCTAGCTAGGGTGGAGTATGATGCAGTTGACTAACCCTCTTCTGAGTCCACCAACTGAAGGTGGCCCCCAAAGATCTCATTCTCCCAGCTTGTAAGCATGCCCGGAAGACCGTGCACAAACTAAGTGTGGGAGAGGATCGATGATTTCAAGAGGGGTAAAAATTTCTCTTTCCAAGCACTTTGCAATGTTTCTTTTAAGTCTTTTCCTTCATTTTGAGTAGTTTTATTTCTATTGCATCTTGTTTGGCTTGTTTGTAAATGTTTCTTTAATGTTCTTAGTAGTTAATATTTACATGTTGCATGATAGAATGAATAAGTTGGTGAAACACCAAGAAATTTCTATGAGATATTTTCTAGGGCATACAATTGATTGAATTGAAGGAAATTGTGTTTTTCAACTTGCTTGGAGTAATTTGTTTGTAGAACATGGAAAAGAGCTAAAACAACATACCTTGCGAGATTTGAGCTTTAATAGATGGTTGATTCTTTCAACCATAAGGTTGTTCTTGTGTGATTAAACTCCTTTTTTATTGTGATCATTGATTTGCGTGATTCTTTATGTCCTGTATTTATGTTTGGATGCATTTAGCATGATTTAGGCCATCTTTGATGTTAAACTCACTAACCTATATGGCCAACCTTTGCATTCACCTTTGTGAACCCTTTTTGAGCCTATGAATCCCCTTTTGTTTTGATGATAAGCACATTACTCCCCTTAAGCGAAAAACCATAGATGTCCCTAAATTACTCTTTGATTAGATTGGGTGGATTAGTGTATTCTAAGTGTGGGAGAATTTTGGGAAACATTGGTGATAGATCCATGAACTTATTGTGAAAAGTTTTTGGCAATTAGGTAATGCTCATGCATTTCATTAATTACGACATGTGCATCTATAGTTCAACTTTGAAAAAAAACTTTCGCATAACAAAGTATGAAATAAAAGAGCTAGATAAAGGATGCATATACCATGTTTTGAAAAGAAAATGCATGAGTAAGGTGAGATAGAAAAATAAAATGGGTGGATAGGTTGTATTATTATGTGTACATAGGTGATATAGGATTAGGTGGACACTCAAGCTAATCAAAGAACTAATTCTTTAAGTCTACTTAACCATATTCATCCTACCTAAACCCTAGCCCCATTACATCCCTCCAAAGACCTCATGATATTTGTTATTCATGCATTAAATACTAGTTGATTGTTAGATGATATGCAAATCTTTAAAAAGCATGATAAAAGGAGAATTAAGTGGTTAAACTCTAAACATTGAGTGAATTGAGTGAATACACATCCGGTGAGGGGTTTGATCGCTCAATTCTATGCTCTTACGTCTTATATTGTATCTTCTTGCATGTTGTTTAATTGGATAGTTTTGGAAATTTCAATTCAATTCTTTGGACATTGATCTTAGTATATGAACTCTTTGCATCGGTGATGAGAAGTCATCTTATGCTAGTTTCATAAGCATTTTTCTCTTGTTTCATTAAGTTTTTATGCTCTTTCTTGCACAATAAATAAGCAATTTGATTGAAATTTCATGCATTTCCTAAGTCAATTGAACATGGGTGTTTATGTGCTTTTTCCTGAGGTTTTATGCCACTTTTATAGTTGTTATGAATGATGCAAATACCTCATGATTATAGCAAACTTTGAGGTAATTATTTGATTGATTGTAGGAAGAAATGAGTCAAGAAAGAAGCAAGAAAGAAGAGAAAGAAACAAAGTAAAAGAGTATTGAAGAAGAGAGGGAGATGCAGCGTTGGTGGCAACGATGCTCCACAAACGTTGAAGGCAACGTTTTTTTGGAAAGAAGAAATGGGTGCCAACGTTGAGGGCAACGTTGGTGATCCAACATTGCCTCAAACGTGGGAAGCTGCAGAATGCTGGTGCTGGCATTAGAGAGAATGTTGGAGGTCCAACGTTATCTCCAACGTCTTCTATGGTTTTTCAATTCTGGAGCCAGAAAAATTTTGTGTGATGCGTACGCGTTGAGGATGCATACGCGTGAAAGTGAAAAATTTCTTAGTCCACGCGTAAGTATGAGTCACGCGCACGCGTGAATTGGGGAATTTGACCATTCACGTATACGCGTGGGTTACGCTTGAGCGTGAATGAACGAATGTTGGAGGTCCAACGCTACCTCAAACATTGCCTCCAATGTTGGATACGTATTTTGGCTAAACACGCCAACGCGTGAGCGACGTATATGCGTAAAACTCCATTTTGATGCGTACGCATAGGCGACGCACACGCGTTGGTGGAAAAACATTGGTGCACCGACGTTGAGTCCAACATTGGTGCTGATGAGCGGATAATTTATACGCTTTTTGGCATTATTTTTAGGTAGTTTTTAGTAAGTTCAAGCTACTTTTAGGGATTTTTTCATTAGTTTTTATGTTAAATTCACATTTCTGGACTTTACTATGAGTTTGTGTATTTTTCTGTGATTTCAGGTAATTTCTGGCTGAAATTGAGGGACTTGAGCAAAACTCTGAAAAAGGCTGATAAAAGGACTGCTGATGCTGTTGGAATCTGACCTCCCTGTACTCGAAATGGATTTTCTGGAGCTACAGAACTCCAAATGGCGCGCTCTCAATGGATTTGGAAAGTAGACATCCAGAGCTTTCCAGCAATATATAATAGTCCATACTTTATTCGGAAATTGACGACGTAACTTGGCGTTGAACGCCAAGTACATGCTGCTGTCTGGAGTTAAACGCCAGAAAAACGTCGTGATCCGGAGTTGAACGCCCAAAACACGTTATAACTTGGAGTTCAACTCCAAGAGAAGCCTTAGCTCGTGGATAGATCAAGCTCAGCCCAAGCATACACCAAGTGGGCCCCGGAAGTAGTTTTATGCATCAATTACTTACTCATGTAAACCCTAGTAGCTAGTCTAGTATAAATAGGATAATTTACTATTGTATTAGACATCTTTTGACAGTTTAATCTTTTGACTGTTTAGCCTTTGATCTTTGGTCTCAGTTTTGTTTTATTCTTCATCTTAGGAGACTATTGATCACGTTTTGGGGGCTGGCCATTCGGCCATGCCTGAACCTTTCACTTATGTATTTCCAACAGTGGAGTTTCTACACACCATAAATTAAGGGTGTGGAGCTCTGATGTACCTCAAGTTTCAACACAATTACTATTACCTTCTATTCAATTCTCTTTTATTCTTATTCCAAGATATACATTACACTTAACTTTGATGAATGTGATAATCCGTGACACTCATCATCATTCTCACCTATGAACGTGCGTGATTGACAACCACTTCCGTTCTACCTTAGGCCGGGCGCATATCTCTTAGATTCCCCAACAGAATCTTCGTGGTATAAGCTAGATAGATGGCGGCATTCATGAGGATCCGGAAAGTCTAAACCTTGTCTATGGTATTCCGAGTAGGATTCTGGGATTGAATGACTGTGACGAGCTTCAAACTCCTGAAGGCTGGGCGTGATGACAAGCGCAAAAGAATCAAGGGATTCTATTCCAACCTGATTGAGAACCGACAGATGATTAGCCGTGCTGTGACAAAGCATTGGAACGTTTTCACTGAGAGGATGGGATGTAGCCATTGACAACGGTGATGCCCTACATACAGCTTGCCATGGAAAGGAGTAAGAAAGATTGGATGAATGTAATAGGAAAGTAGAGATTCAAGAGGAGCACAGTATCTCCATATACTTATCTGAAATTCCCACTATTAATTTACATAAGTATTACTATCCCTTTTATTTTCTATTTATTATTAATTTTCGAAATCATAAACCAATTTAATCTGCCTAACTGAGATTTACAAGGTGACCATAGCTTGCTTCATACCAACAATCTCTGTGGGATCGACCCTTACTCACGTAAGGTATTACTTGGATGACCCAGTACACTTGCTGGTTAGTTGAACGGAGTTGTGAATTCAAATAGAGCCAATTTCGAGTATGGACAACTGACGGTTCATCTTGTTGCTCAGATTAGGTAATTTTCTTTTCAAAAATCTTTTTCAAAATTTTTCTTTTCTTTTTCGTTTTTTCCAAAAATATTTTCGAAAAAATCAATAAAAATCCAAAAAAATTAGAAAATCATAAAAACCAAAAATATTTTGTGTTTCTTGTTTGAGTCTTGAGTCAAATTTTAAGTTTGGTGTCAATTGCATGCTTTAAAAATTTTTCTTGCATTTTTCGAAAATTCCATGCATTCATAGTGTTCTTCATGATCTTCAAGTTGTTCTTGATAAGTCTTCTTGTTTGAACTTGATGTTTTCTTGTTTTGTGTTGTTTGTTGTTTTTCATGTGCATTTTTCGTTTGTTAGAGTCCATGCATTAAAGATTTCTAAGTTTGGTGTCTTGCATGTTTTCTTTGCATCAAAAATTTTTCAAAAATATGTTCTTGATGTTCATCATGATCTTTAAAGTGTTCTTGGTGTTCATGTTGACATTCATAGTGTTCTTGCATGCATCATATGTTTGATCCAAAATTTTCATGTTTTGGGTCATTTTTGTGTTTTTCTCTATCATAATTAAAAATTCAAAAATCAAAAAATATCTTTTCCTTATTTTTCTCCAAATTTTCGAAAATTTGAGTTGACTTAGTCAAAAATTTTTTAAATTAGTTGTTTCTTACAAGTCAAGTCAAATTTTCAAATTTAAAAATCTTATCTTTTCAAAATCTTTTTCAAAAATCATATCTTTTTCAATTTTTCTTTTTTTTTCAAAAATTTCAAAAACCTTTTTCAAAATATTTTTCAAAATCTTTTTCTTATCTTTATATCAAATTTTCAAAATTACACTAATAATTAATGTGATTGATTCAAAAATTTGAAGTTTGTTACTTTCTTGTTAAGAAAGGTTCAATCTTTAAATTCTAGAATTTTATCTTTAAGTTTCTTGTTAGTCAAGTAATTAATTTTAAACTTTAAAATTAAATCTTTTTCAAAATATCTTTTTCTTAAAATTTTATCTTTTATCTTATCTATTTATCTTATCTTTTTATCTTATCTTTTTCAAAATTTGATTTCAAAATATCTTATCTAACTTCTTATCTTCTTATCTTTTTCAAATTTGATTTTAATATCTTTTTCAACTAACTATTTGACTTTTTGTTCGTTTCTTATCTTTTTCAAAACCACCTAACTACTTTTCCCTCTTCAATTTTCGAAAATATCTCTCTCTTTTTTAAAAATTCTTTTTAATTAATTAATTGTTTTAAATTTTAATTTCAATTACATCTTATCTCTAATTTTCGAAAATTGCTAATCCCTTTTTCAAAATTATTTTGAAATTCTTTTTCTCTTTTCTTCTTCTATTTTATTATTTATTTACTAACACTTCTCTTCACCTCTCTTCATCTAAAAATCCGAACCATTCTTCTTCACTCTTCTCCCCTTTCTTCTTCTACTAACATAAAAGAATCTCTATACTGTGACATAGAGAATTTCTCTTCTTTTCTTGTTTTCTTCTCTTTCATATGAGCAGGAACAGGGAAAAAAGCACTCTTGTTGAAATTGATCCTGAACCTGAAAGGACTCTGAAAAGGAAACTAAGAGAAACTAAATTACAACAATCCAGAAACAACCTTTCAGAAATTTTCGAACAAGAGAAGGAGATGGCAGACGAAAACAATAATAATGCAAGGAGAATGCTTGGTGACTTCACAAAGCCAACGTCCAAATTTGATGGAAGAAGCATCTCCATTCCTGCCATTGGAGCCAACAACTTTGAGCTGAAACCTCAGCTAGTTGCCTTAATGCAACAAAACTGCAAGTTTTATGGACTTCCATCTGAAGATCCTTATCAGTTTTTAACTGAGTTCTTGCAGATCTGTGAGACTGTAAAGACAAATGGAGTTGATCCTGAAGTCTACAGACTCATGCTTTTCCCTTTTGCTGTAAGAGACAGAGCTAGAATATGGTTGGATTCACAACCTAAGGATAGCCTGGACTCCTGGGATAAGCTGGTCACTGCCTTCTTGGATAAATTCTTTCCTCCTCAAAAGCTGAGCAAGCTGAGAGTGGATATTCAAACCTTCAAGCAAAAAGATGGTGAATCCCTCTATGAAGCTTGGGAAAGATACAAGCAGCTGACCAAAAGATGTCCATCTGACATATTTTCAGAATAGACCATATTAGATATATTCTATTATGGTCTCTCTGAATTTTCGAAAATGTCATTGGACCATTCTGCAGGTGGATCTATTTACCTAAAGAAAATGCCTGAAGAGGCTCAAGAACTCATTGATATGGTTGCAAACAACCAATTCATGTACACTTCTGAGAGGAATTCCGTGAATAATGGGATACCTCAGAAGAAAGGAGTTCTTGAAATTGATGCTCTGAATGCCATATTGGCTTAGAACAAAGTGTTGACTCAACAGGTCAACATGATCTCTCAAAATCTGAATGGATGGCAACATGCATCCAACAGTATTAGAGAGGCAGCTTCTGAAGAAGCTTATGATCCTGAGAACCCTACCATGGCAGAGGTTAATTACATGGGTGAACCTTATGGAAACACCTATAACTCATCATGGAGAAATCATCCAAATTTCTCATGGAAGGATCAACAAAAGCCTCAACAAGGCTTTAACAATGGTGGACGCAATAGGCTAAGCAATAGCAAGCCATATCCATCATCTTCTCAGCAACAGACAGAGAATTCTGAACAAAACACTTCTAATTTAGCCAATCTAGTCTCTGATCTGTCAAAGGCCACTTTCAGTTTCATGAGTGAAACAAGATCCTCCATTAGAAATCTGGAGGCACAAGTGGGCCAGCTGAGTAAGAAAGTCATTGAAACTCCTCCCAGTATTCTCCCAAGCAATACAGAAGAGAATCAAAAAGGAGAGTGCAAGGCCATTGATATAATCAATATGGCCGAATGCACAAGGGAGGAGGAGGACGAAAATCCTAGTGAGGAAGACCTCCTGGGACGTCTCTCAAGCAAGAAGGAGTTTCCTATTAAGGATCCAAAGGAATCTGAGGCTCATATAGAGACCATAGAGATTCCATTAAATCTCCTTCTGCCATTCATGAGCTCTGAAGACTATTCTTCCTCTGAAGAGGATGAAGATGTAACTGGAGAGCAAGTTGCTCAATATTTAGGAGCTATCATGAAGCTGAATGCCAAGTTGTTTGGTAATGAGACTTGGGAAAGTGAACCTCCCTTGCTCATTAGTGAACTAGATACCTGGATTCAGCAAATTTTACCTCAAAAGAGACAAGATCCTAGCAAGTTCTTAATACCTTGTACCATAGGCACCATGACCTTTGCAAAAGCTCTGTGTGATCTGGGGTCAGGGATAAATCTTATGCCACTCTCTGTAATAAAGAAGCTGGGGATCATTGAGGTACAACCTGCCTTGTTCTCATTACAATTGGCAGATAAGTCATTGAGACAAGCTTATGGAATAGTAGAGGACGTGTTAGTAAAGGTTGAAGGCCTTTACATCCCTGCTGATTTCATAATCCTAGACACTAGGAAGGAAGAGGATGATTGCATCATCCTTGGAAGACCTTTCCTAGCCACAGCAGGAGCTGTGATAGATGTCAACAGAGGTGAATTAGTCCTTCAATTGAATGGGGACTACCTTGTGTTTAAGGCACATGGCCATCCCTCTGTGACAAAAGAGAGTAAGCATGAAGAGCTTCTCTCAGTTCAGAGTCAAGAAGAGCCCCCACAGTCAAACTCTAAGTTTGGTGTTGGGAGGCCACAACCAAACTCTAAGTTTGGTGTTAAGACCCCATATCCAAACTCTAAGTTTGGTGTTGGGACTATACAACATTGACCTGATCACCTTGTGGCTCCATGAGAGCCACTGTCAAGCTATTGACATTAAAGAAGCGCTTGTTGGGAGGCAACCCAATTTTATTTATCTAATTTTATTTTATTCTATTTTATTGTTATTTTGTGTTTTATTAGGTACATGATCATGAGGAGTCACGAAAAAAATCATAAAAATTAAAAACAGAATCAAAAACAGTAGAAGAAAAAAATCACACCCTGGAGGAAGCACAGGCTGGCGTTCAACGCCAGTAAGATGCATCTGGCCGGCGTTCAACGCCAGAACAGAGCATCATTCTGGCGCTGAACGCTAGAAACAAGAAACATTCTGGCGCTGAACACCAAGAATGTGCCTAGAGAAGAAAAGTTGGCGCTGAACGCCAGTAACAAGCATGAAACTGGCGTTCAACGCCAGAAACATGCTTTACATGGGCGTTGAACGCCCAGAACGTGCACCAATGGGCGTTTAAACGCCAGAATGGTGTGCAAAGGCATTTTACATGCCTATTTGGTGCAGGGTTGGAATTCCTTGACACCTCAGGATCTGTGGACCTTACAGGATCCCCACCTACCTCGCCCTCTCTCTCCATTCATGGTCATCCCTTCTGTTTTTCATTCACCACCTACATCTATCCACTCTTCCCCATACACCCCGCCTACCTTTACAATTCAACTTCTCTTTCCCACCAAATCCCACCCATATAGCCGAATACACACATCCCTCAATCTCCTCCATATCTTGTTCTTATTCTTCATCTTTTCTTTCTTCTCTTGCTCGAGGGCGAGCAATTTTCTAAGTTTGGTATGATAAAAGCATAGCTTTTTGCTTTTCCATAACCATTAATGGCACCTAAGGCCAGAGACTTTCAAAAAAAAAAGAAGAGAAAAAAAAAGGAAAGACAAAAACTTCCATCTCTGAGTCATGGGAGATGGAAAGACTCATGTAAAGGGTTTATAGCTCAGTGGTAGAACATTTGACTGCAAATCAAGAGATCCCTGAGATACCTCAGGGGATAAATTGTCCTCCACACAATTATTGGGAGCAACTAAGGATAGGAGCACCAAAATTACTAGGAATCATTCAACAGAAGCAAGGAAGAGACATAGAGGAGCTCAAAGAGCACCATTGGTTCTTCAAGAAGGCGCCACCCTCACTAAGGTGGACTCATTCCTTGTTCTTATTTCTCTGTTTTTTGATTTTTATGCTTCATGTTTATTTATGTTTTGCGTCTCTACTTCATGATCATTAGTAGTTAGTAACCATGTCTTAAAGCTATGAATAAAATCCATTAATCATTCACCTCTCTTAAAAGAAAAATGTTTTAATTCAAAAGAACAAGAAGTACATGAATTTCGAATTTATCCTTGAAATTAATTTAATTATATTGATGTGGTGACAATACTTTTGTTTTCTGAATGAATGCTTGAACAGTGCATATGTCTTTTGATCTTGTTGTTTATGAATGTTAAAATTGTTGGCTCTTGAAAGAATAATGAACAAAGAGAAATGTTATTGATGATCTGAAAAATCATGAAATTGATTCTTGAAGCAAGAAAAAGCAGTGCAAAGTAAAAAGCTTGCAAAAAAAATGGCGAAAAAAATAGAAAGAAAAAGAAAAAGCAAGCAGAAAAAGCCAATAGCCCTTAAAACCAAAAGGCAAGGGTAAAAAGGATCCAAGGCTTTAAGCATCAATGGATAGGAGGGCCCAAGGAAATAAAATCCAGGCCTAAGCGGCTAAATCAAGCTGTCCCTAACCATGTGCTTGTGTCATGAAGGTCCAAGTGAAAAGCTTGAGACTGAGTGGTTAAAGTCGTGATCTAAAGCAAAAGAGTGTGCTTAAGAGCTCTGGACACCTCTAACTAGGGACTCTAGCAAAGCTGAGTCACAATCTGAAAAGGTTCACCCAGTTATGTGTCTGTGGCATTTATGTATCCGGTGGTAATACTGGAAAACAAAGTACTTAAGGCCACAGCCAAGACTCATAAGTAGCTGTGTTCAAGAATCAACATGCTTAACTAGGAAAGTCAATAACACTATCCAAAATTCTAAGTTCCTAGAGAAGCCAATCATTCTGAACTTCAAAGGAAAAAGTGAGATGCCAAAACTGTTCAGAAGCAAAAAGCTACAAGTCCCGCTCATCTAATTATAATTAATATTCATTGATATTCTGGAATTTATAGTATATTCTCTTCTTTTTATCCTATTTGATTTTCAGTTGCTTGGGGACAAGCAACAATTTAAGTTTGGTGTTGTGATGAGCGGATAATTTATACGCTTTTTGGCATTGTTTTTAGGTAGTTTTTAGTAAGTTCAAGCTACTTTTAGGGATTTTTTCATTAGTTTTTATGTTAAATTCACATTTCTGGACTTTACTATGAGTTTGTGTATTTTTCTGTGATTTCAGGTAATTTCTGGCTGAAATTGAGGGACTTGAGCAAAACTCTGAAAAAGGCTGATAAAAGGACTGCTGATGCTGTTGGAATCTGACCTCCCTGCACTCGAAATGGATTTTCTGGAGCTACAGAACTTCAAATGGCGCGTTCTCAACGGCTTTGGAAAGTAGACATCCAGAGCTATCCAGCAATATATAATACTCTATACTTTATTCGGAAATTGACGACGTAACTCGGCGTTGAACGCCAAGTACATGCTGCTATCTGGAGTTAAACGCCAGAAAAACGTCGTGATCCGGAGTTGAACGCCCAAAACACGTTATAACTTGGAGTTCAACTCCAAGAGAAGCCTCAGCTCGTGGATAGATCAAGCTCAGCCCAAGCATACACCAAGTGGGCCCCGGAAGTGGATTTATGCATCAATTACTTACTCATATAAACCCTAGTAGCTAGTCTAGTATAAATAGGATAATTTACTATTGTATTAGACATCTTTAGACAGTTTAATCTTTTGACTGTTTAGCCTTTGATCTTTGGTCTCAGTTTTGTTTTATTCTTCATCTTAGGAGACTATTGATCACGTTTTGGGGGCTGGCCATTCGGCCATGCCTGAACCTTTCACTTATGTATTTCCAACAGTGGAGTTTCTACACACCATAGATTAAGGGTGTGGAGCTCTGCTGTACCTCAAGTTTCAATACAATTACTATTACCTTCTATTCAATTCTCTTTTATTCTTATTCCAAGATATACGTTACACTTAACTTTGATGAATGTGATAATCCGTGACACTCATCATCATTCTCACCTATGAACGTGCGTGATTGACAACCACTTCCGTTCTACCTTAGGCCGGGCGCATATCTCTTAGATTCCCCAATAGAATCTTCGTGGTATAAGCTAGATAGATGGCGGCATTCATGAGGATCCGGAAAGTCTAAACCTTGTCTATGGTATTTCGAGTAGGATTCTGGGATTGAATGATTGTGACGAGTTTCAAACTCCTGAAGGCTGGGCGTGATGACAAGCGCAAAAGAATCAAGGGATTCTATTCCAACCTGATTGAGAACCGACAGATGATTAGCCGTGCTGTGACAGAGCATAGGAACGTTTTCACTGAGAGGATGGGATGTAGCCATTGACAACGGTGATGCCCTACATACAGCTTTCCATGGAAAGGAGTAAGAATGATTGGATGAATGTAATAGGAAAGTAGAGATTCAAGAGGAGCACAGCATCTCCATATACTTATCTGAAATTCCCACTATTAATTTACATAAGTATTTCTATCCCTTTTATTTTCTATTTATTATTAATTTTCGAAATCATAAACCAATTTAATCTGCCTAACTGAGATTTACAAGGTGACCATAGCTTGCTTCATACCAACAATCTCTGTCGGATCGACCCTTACTCACGTAAGGTATTACTTGGATGACCCAGTACACTTGCTGGTTAGTTGAACGGAGTTGTGAATTCAAATAGAGCCAATTATTAAATTTCATACAAGTACAAAGAGCATGGATCACAATTTCGTCCACCAGGTGCCAACGCCCAGCCCTTTGGAAATCATTTCTCAAGCCAACGTTTGATTCAACGTTTTCTTGCAAATGTTGAGGCCAACATTGACACCAGCACCAGTTTAATTACGCACCCATGCAGATCAAAAATGTGAATTGCCAATTGCTCTCTTCAACATCATGAGACCCATTCCTGCTTGCTTCGACAAAGGCCCAATCCAAGGACTTGAAGACCAATTTAGAAAGAGTATAAATAGAAAGAAATTTGATTTAGAAAGGAAGCTAGTCAGTAGGGAATTCAAGCTGTGTAGTTAGTTACAGATCTAATTTTCTTCTTTCTTTGTATTTTCTTCTGCACTTTTCTCTGCAATTTTCCTTTTCTGGTTTTACAATGAGCAATGATGAACTAAACCCCAAATTCATTAGGAGGAGGAGCTCTATTGTAATTCCAATGAATCAATGAAATTCTTCTTCTTCTCAATTCATTTTTGTAGCTATTGGATATCGTCTGTTTTTGATTTAGAATTCCTCACTCTAGAAGGAGGTTGAATTCAATTGAATGCTTGTGTGAGCCTCAGAAGGGGAATTACTTGCATTGGAATTGGAGCTCTATCCTTCACTACTCTCTTGATCAATACCATTCGGGAGGATTTGAGATCTTGAGAGTTAGTGTGGCTTATGGATGAGAGATTTGCACTTAACCTCTTCTCATAACAATTAGATTAAGGAATTGGCAAGATTGATTGTGATTAGAGAGATTGGATTACCGAGGAATTGGGATCCAATCAGTTTCAATCTGCCATAGATCTACTCGTATGATTGAGAAAGGTGTCGAGACCCAATTGATTTATGATGGATTATGATATCTCCAATCCTTGATGAATCATTTTATTTGAATTTTTTCACCTTAGAGTTCTCTGATTTCACTGCAATTTACTTTTTTTTAAGTCTGTTTTGATTTACTGCACCCAATTCCCTTTATTATTCATGCAATTTAAGTTTCCTTGCAATTCAGATTCTGCAATTTAAATTCCTTGCTCTTTAAGATTCAATTATTTACATTTCTTGCAATTTAAGGTTCAACTCTTTTAATTTCTTGCACTTTAAGTTTCAATTAGTTAAGCTTTCTGCTATTTACTTTTCTGTCAATTTACATTCTGCATTTTAGTTTTCTTGCAATTCACTTTTTGTTAACTAAATTTCATTCAAATTACCAAATATTAGCTTAACTAAATTCATTATCATACTAAAATTGCTTAATCCATCAATCCCTGTGGTATCGACGTCACCTTTCTGAGTTCTACTACTTGATGCGACCCGGTATACTTGCTGGTTAGTTTGTGTGGAATCGATTTTCCCTCATCAAGTTTTTGGCGCCGTTGCCGTGGATTGATTTAGATTAACAATGATTAAGTAAGGTGATAATCTAGATTAAGCATTTTCTTTTGTTTTCACTAAGCACACTAACTGTTTGAGATTTTGTTTATGCTAATATTAACTGCACTCTAGCAACAGAGTGCTCTGTTTGTATTTTTATGTTTGTTTTGGTTGTTTTCCAGGAGGGAGAAGAGGTGATTCTACCTCCTTTGATTCTGAACCAGAGAGAACATTCTTGAGATTGAGAAGAGAATCAAAAGGGAAGGGAGTGATTGGAGAAGAAGAATTAGAGGAGGAAGATCAAGAGATGGAGGGTAATCTCCCTAATCCACTTGAGGATGTGGCCAACAACAATGGCCAACCTCAGAGAAGAGTCTTAGCCTCCTACACTATCCCTAACCCAAGGAATTGTGCGAGCAGTATCTTAACCCCCAACGTCCATGCTAATAACTTCGAACTCAAGCCTTAATTGATCACCCTGGTCCAGAATAATTGTCAATATGGAGGAAGTGCTGCTGAAGATCCAAACCAACACCTCTCTGTGTTCTTGAGGATTTGTGATACTATCAAAACAAATAGAGTCCACCCTGACACCTATGAGCTCTTGTTATTCCCATTCTCATTGAGAGACAAAGCCACACATTGATTAGAAACCTTCCATAAAGAAAGCATCACCAACTTGGATGATCTAGTTAGCAAATTTCTAGCCAAATTCTACCCCCCTCAAAGAGTCATTAAGCTGAAAACTGATGTGCAAACCTTCAGGCAGTTAGAAGGAGAATCATTGTATGAAGCCTGGAGAGGTATAAAGCTTTAATCAGAAGGTGTCCAGAGGGAATGTTCAATGAATGGGTGGAGCTACATAATTTCTATGAAGGCTTGACCATGAGTTCAAGGAAAGCCTTGGATTATTCTTCAGAAGGATCCTTGCAAATGATGAAAACTGCTCAAGAAGCACATGATCTTATAGACATGGTGGCCAACAATGAGTATTTTAACTCCTCTGAAAGGAAAGTAGCTCAAAAGAGAGGCATATTTGAATGAGGAGCGGATAATTTATACGCTTTTTGGCATTGTTTTTAGGTAGTTTTTAGTATGTTTTAGTTATTTTTTATTATATTTTTATTAGTTTTTATGCAAAAATCACATTTCTGGACTTTACTATGAGTTTGTGTGTTTTTCTGTAATTTCAGGTATTTTCTAGCTGAAATTGAGGGACCTAAGCAAAAATCTGATTCAGAGGCTGAGAAAGGACTGCAGATGCTGTTGGATTCTGACCTCCCTACACTCAAATGCATTTTTCTGGAGCTACAGAAGTTTAATTGGCGCGATCTCAATTGGCGCGATCCAGTAATATAATAGTCTATACTTTGCCGAGATTTGATGGCCCAAACTAGCGTTAAACGCCAGCCAAAGACCCTTTTCTGGCGTAAAACGCCAGAATTGGCACCAGAGCTGGAGTTAAACGCCCAAACTGGCACCCAAGCTGGCGTTTAACTCCAAGAATGGCCTATGAACGTGAAATCTTTAAATCTCAGCCCAAACACTCACCAAGTGGGTCCCGGAAGTGGATTTCTGCACTATCTGCACTTAGTTACTCATTTTCTGTAAACCTAAGTTACTAGTTTAGTATAAAAACTACTTTTAGAGATTCATTTTAAAACTCATGACATTTTATATCTCATATTGTATCTTCTACGGCATGAGTCTCTAAACCCCATAGGTGGGGGTGAGGAGCTCTGCTGTGTTTCAATGGATTAATGCAATTACTATTGTTTTCTATTCAATCACGCTTGCTTCTGTTCTAAGATATTCACTCGTACTTCAATATGAAGAATGTGATGATCCGTGACACTCATCATCATTCTCAAATTTATGAACGCGTGCTTGACAACCACTTCCATTCTATCTGAGCTCAACGTAGTCATTGGGCAACAGCTTGAGTGCGTATCTCTTGGGTTTCTATTCCATGAGCTTGACTTGCATCTCCTGACAACAGAGCATTCAAACTCGTGAGATCAGAACCTTCGTGGTAGAGGCTAAAACCAATTGGCAGCATTCCTGAGATCCGAAAAGTCTAAACCTTGTCTGTGGTATTCTGAGTAGGATCTGAAACGGGATGACTGTGATGAGCTTCAAACTCACGAATGTTGGGCGTAGTGACAGTGTGCAAAAGGATAGAGAGATCCTATTCCGACACAAGTGAGAACCGACAGATGATTAGCCATGCGGTAGCTGTGCCTGGTATTTTTCATCCGAGACGAGAGATCCGACAGTTGATTGGCCGTACAAAAATCGTACCTGGACCATTTTCACTGAGAGGACGGATGGTAGCTATTGACAACGGTGATCCACCAACATATAACTTGCCATGGAAGGAAGCCATGCGTGTTTTGGCGAAGAAGACAATAGGAAAACAGAGATTTAGAAAATAGAGCATCTCTGAAACCTCAACCTGTTCTCCATTACTGAATAACAAGTATCATTCATTTCATGCTCTTTTACTTTTTACAAACGAAATCATTTTTATCACTAATCTCCTGACTAAGAGTTATAGGATAACCATAGCTTGCTTCAAGCCAGCAATCTCCATGGGATTGACCCTTACCCGCGTAAGGAATTATTACTTGGACGACCCAGTGCACTTGCTGGTTAGTTGTGTGGAGTTGCAAAGGTGTGATTCCAATTCAGTGCACCCAGTTTTTGGTGCCGTTGCCGGGGATTTTTCGAGTTTGGACAACTGACGGTTCATCTTGTTGCTTAGATTAGGAATAATTTATTTTTGTTGGTTTAGATGTCTCTAGACTACTCAGCTGGTGGATCTATACACATGATAAAGATAATTGAAGAGGCTCAAGAGCTCATTGATACAATTGCTAGAAATCAGCATCTATACTTAAGTAGTGAGTCCTCCATGAAAGAAGAGGCTAAAGTAGTATCCACTGAACTTAGTCCTCCAGAACAAGTTGTTAAACTCAATCAGCAATTTCTTTTTATAACAAAACAGTTAGTAGAATTTAAAGATATGCTACAAGACACTAAAAATGCTAACAAGAATATGGAAGCACAATTGGATCAGACAAGACAGCAATTATCTAAACAGATAACAGAAGAGTGCCAAGCTGTTCATTTAAGGAGTGGGAAGACATTAAATGTCTCAACTCAAAGCAGAAGAAAGGCAAGAAAGGAACAACTGACAGAGGATGACCAAACCACTTCCCAAAATCCCTCTGAGGATAGTAAGAGCCCAGAGAGGAATGATTTTGGCGTTCAAACGCCAGAAAAGGGTGAGAAGTTGGCATTGAACGCCCAGTGGATGGCCAATTCTGGCATCCAAATGCCAAAAAAGGGTGGCAATCTGGTGTTGAACGCCAATACAGCACCCAATTCTGGCGTTCAAATCCAATGAGGGATCAGACACTTGTAAGTGCTAATAACAACCCCCTTAAGCAGGCTTTTCCAACCACTTCTTTAAGAAATAAACCTGCAGCAACTAAGATTGAAGAATATAAAGCCAAGATGCCTTATCCTCAGAAACTTTGCCAAGCAGAATAGGATAAATAATTTGCTCGCTTTGCAGACTATCTCAGGACTCTTGAAATAAAGATTCCATTTGCAGAGGCACTTGAGCAAATACCCTCTTATGCTAAGTTCATGAAATAGATCTTAAGTCAGAAGAAGGATTGGAGGGAGACTGAAAAAGTTTTTCTCACTGAAGAATATAGTGCAGTCATATTAAAAAGCTTACCAGAGAAGCCTAAAGATCCCAGAAGCTTTATAATACCATGCACATTAGAGGATGCTTGTACCAAGACAGCTTTATTTGATCTTGGGGCTAGTATCAACCTGATACCTGCATCCACTATAAGAAAGCTTGGTTTGACTGAAGAATTCAAACCAACCTGAATATGTCTCCAACTTGCTAATGGCTCCATTAAAATTCTATCAGGCGTAATTGAGGACATGATTGTCAAGGTTGGGCCATTTGCCTTTCCCACAGACTTTGTAGTACTGGAAATGGAGGAGCACAAGAGTAAAACTCTCATTCTAGGAAGACCTTTCCTAGCAATTATACAAACTCTCATTGATGTCCAAAAAGGGGAGGTAACCCTGAGAGTCAATGAGGATGAGCTTAAGTTGAATGCTGTCAAAGCTATGCAGCATCTAGACACATCAAAAGACTACATGAGCGTTGGTATTATTGACTCCCTGGTAGAAGAGATCAACATGACTGAGAGTCTCAAATCAGAGCTAGATGACATTTTTAAAGATGTTCAGCCTGATCTGGAAGAACCAGAGAAAATAAAAGAACCTTTGAAGACTCTTCAGGGAGAGGAGAAGCCTCCTAAACCCGAGCTCAAACCACTACCACCATCTCTGAAATATGCATTTCTGGGAGAAGATGACAATTTTCCGGTAATCATAAGCTCTGCTCTAGAGCCACAGGAAGAGAAAGCACTAATTCAGGTGCTAAGGACACACAAAACAGCTCTTGGGTGGTCCATAAGTGATCTTAAGGGCATTAGCCCAGCCAGATGCATGCACAAGATCCTATTAGAGGATGATGCTAAGCCAGTAGTTCAACCACAGAAGCGGCTGAATCCAGCCATGAAGGATGTGGTACAGAAAGAGGTCACTAAGTTACTAGAGGCTGGGATTATTTATCCTATTTCTGATAGCCCCTGGGTGAGCATGTCCAAGTTGTCCCCAAGAAGGGAGGCATAACAGTAGTTCATAATGAAAAGAATGAACTAGTTCCTACAAGAATAGTTACAGGGTAGCATATGTGTATTGACTACAGAAGGCTCAATACAACCACCAGAAAAGATCATTTTCCTTTACCATTCATAGACCAGATGCTAGAGAGACTAGCAGGTCATGAATACTATTGCTTTTTGGATGGCTATTCAGGTTACAACTAAATTGTAGTAGATCCTCAGGACTAAGAGAAAACAGCATTCACATGTCCATCTAGAGTATTTGTCTACAGAAGGATGCCATTTGGTCTGTGCAATGCACCTACAACCTTTCAGAGGTGCATGCTCTCTATCTTCTCTGATATGGTAGAGAAATTTCTAGAAGTCTTCATGGATGAATTCTCAGTATTTGGAGACTCGTTCAGCTCCTGTCTTGACCATTTAGCACTTGTTCTGAAAAGGTACCAAGAGACTAACCTGGTTTTAAACTGGGAGAAATATCACTTTATGGTGACTGAAGGAATTGTCCTTGGGCACAGAATTTCAAACAAGGGAATAAAGGTGGATCAAGCTAAGGTAGAAGTAATTGAAAAATTACCACCACCTGCCAATGTTAAGGCAATCAGAAGCTTTCTGGGGCATGCAGGATTCTATAAGAGGTTTATAAAGGATTTTTCAAAAATTGCAAAACCTCTGAGCAATCTACTAGTTGCTGATACACTATTTGTCTTTGACACAGAGTGTTTGCAGGCCTTTGAGACTCTGAAAGCTAAGCTGGTCACAGCACCAGTCATTTCTACACCAGATTGGACATTACCATTCGAACTAATGTGTGATGCCAGTGACCATGCCATTGGTGCAGTATTAGTACAGAGGCATGACAAGCTTCTACATGTCATTTATTATGCTAGCCATGTTTTAAATGGCACGCAGAAGAATTATACAACCACAGAAAAGGAGTTACTTGCAGTGGTTTATGCCATTGACAAGTTTAGATCTTGTTTAGTAGGATCAAAAGTGATTGTGTACACTGACTATGCTGCTCTAAAATATCTCCTCACAAAGAAGGATTCAAAACCCAGACTCATAAGATGGGTGTTGCTTCTACAAGAGTTTGATATAGAAATAAGCAACAGAAAAGAAACAGAGAACCAAGTAGCTGATCACCTGTCCCGGATAAAACCAGTAGCAAGAGCGTCCCTCCCTCTTATTGAAATCTCTGAAACCTTTCCAGATGAGCAACTCTTTGCCATTCAGGAAGTACCATGGTTTACTTATATTACAAATTATAAAGCTGTGAGATTCATACCCAAAGAGTACAGTAGGCAGCAAACAAAAAAATTGGTTTCTGATGCAAAGTACTACTTTTAGGATGAACCATATCTCTTTAAGAGATGTGCAGACAGAATAATCTGTAGATATGTGCCTAGAGAAGAGGCACAGAAGATCCTATGGCATTGCCATGGATCACAATATGGAGGACACTTCAGAGGTGAGCAAACAGCCACAAGGGTTCTCCAATGTGGCTTCTACTAGCCTACTCTCTATAGAGACTCTCGAGAGTTTGTATGTAACTGTGACAGTTGCCAGAGAGCTGGTAATCTACCTCACGGTTATGCCATGCCTCAGCAAGGGATCTTAGAGATTGAATTGTTTGATGTATGGGGTATTGACTTCATGGGGCCTTTTCCACCATCATATTCAAACGCCTATATTCTGGTGGCAGTAGACTATGTATCTAAATGGGTAGAGGCAACTGCAACACCCACTAATGATACTAAGACAGTGATGAAGTTCCTCCAAAAGCATATCTTCAGCAAGTTCGGTGTCCCTAGGGTACTGATCAGTGATGGAGGCACTCATTTCTGTAATAAACAGCTTGACTCTACTCTAATCTGATATGGAATTAACCACAAAGTGGCAACTCCATATCACCCACTGACAAATGGGCAGGCTGAAGTCTCAAATAGAGAACTAAAATGAATTCTGGAACGGACTGTAAGTACTCGTAGAAGAAAATGGGCAAGGAGTCTGGATGATGCTCCGTGAGCATACAAAATCGCATTCAAAACTCCTATGGGGACCTCTCCATACCAGGTTGTGTATGGAAAAGCCTGTCATCTACCAATGGAACTGGAACACAAGGCCTACTGGGCAACCAGGTTCCTAAACCTTGATGCTAAGGTAGCTGGAGAGAAAAGATTACTCCAGTTGAATGAGCTAGAGGAGTTCAGACTCAATGCTTTCGAACATGCTAAAATTTACAAGGAGAAAGCAAAAAAGTGGCATGACAGAAAGCTGTCATCTAGAGCCTTTGAGCCAGGACATAAGGTTCTGCTGTTTAACTCTAGGCTCAGATTGTTACCTGGGAAATTGAAATCCCGATGAAAGGGACCATATGTGATTACAAGTGTGTCACCATATGGTTATGTAGAGCTTTAGGATATTGACTCGGACAAAAAATTCATTGTTAATGGACAGAGAGTCAAGCATTATCTTAAAGGCAATGTTGAGCAACAATGCTCAAAACTGAGACTAGATTAAAGCTCAGTAAAGTCCAGCTAAAGACAGAAAAGAAGCGCTTGCTGGGAGGCAACCCAGCCATTAGCAAAAATTAGATGTTTATAACAATTATATGAGTTTATTTAATTTTGTTATTCATGTTTGATAATACATTTCAGTAAATAATATAGAGAAATAAAGGTTCAGAACTTAAAGCAGAGGAATCACAGAGAAAAAGAGCTCACTGGCATTAAAATTCCAGTAAAGAGGCATTTTGGGTGTTAAACACCAGAATGGCTATCATTCTGGGTGTTTAATGCTAGTATAGGTATCATTATGGGCGTTTAACGCCAGAAACAGCAGCATCCTGGGCTTGCAGAAAAAAGCCCAGTAACAAAAGATTTCTGGCATTTAACTCCCAGTCAGGTACCCTGGCTGGGCGTTAAACACCCAAAATGGCTACCAGATGGGCGTTAAACGCTAGAATGGCTATCATTCTGGGCGTTTAACGCCAGAACAGCAAGAGGGAGGTAATTTCGTTTCCAATTCAATTTTTTTCAATTTTTCATGTTTTAATTCACAATTTTTTTGCATAAAAAATATTTCAAATGTTCATATTTCAATTTCTATTGTCATAAACTAATAATCCTTTTAATTCTTTTTAATTCTTGTCCTTATCCTTTTCCAAACTTACATATCTTCTCAAATTCTTTTCAAATCCTTTTAATTTTTTTTACATTAACAAGTTTTTCAAAATTAATTACCTCATTCTTCTTCTACTCCCTTCTATCTTATTTTGCTCGAGGACAAACAAAGCTTTTAAGTTTGGTGTGAAAAAGTTCTACTTTTTGCTTTCCATTACCACTTATGGCACCCAAAGTCGGAGAATCCTCTAAAAAGAGAAAAGGGAAGGCAATTGCTTTCGCCTCCGAACCTTGGGAGATGGAGAAATTCATCACCAAAGCCCATCACTAAGAAAGAGGATGGAGCAAACTAGAGGAGCTCAAGCACTCCATTGGACCATCAAGAGAAAGAAGTAGCCGCCGTCACTAAGGTGGTCCCGCTCCTTAATTTCCTTGCTTTTATTGTTATTTGTCTGTTTTTATGTTTATTTTCTGTCTAAGTCTTGGTTTTATTACATGATCATTAGTGTTTAGTGTCTATGTCTTAAAGCTATGAATGTTCCATGAATCTTTCACCTTTCTTAAATGAAAAATGTTTTCTGAAAAAGAAAAAGAAGTACATGAATTTCGAATTCTATCTTGAAAATAGTTTAATTATTTTGATGTGGTGGCAATACTTTTTGTTTTTTGAATGAATGCTTGAACAGTGCATGTTTAAAATTAGAATTAAGAAAAGTTGACTCTTGAAAGAATAATGAAAAAGGATACATGTTATTGGTGACCTGAAAAATCATGAAACTGATTCTTGAAGAAAAAAAAAGCAGTGAAAAGCAAAAGCTTGCGGAAAAACAAAAAAAATGCGAAAAATAAAGAAAAAAAGAAAGAAAAAGAAAAAGCAAGAGCAAAAAGACAGTAACCCTTTAAACTAAAAGGCAAGGGTAAAATGGATCCAAGGCTTTGAGCATCAATAGATAGGAGGGCCCAAAGGAATAAAATCCTGGCCTAAGTGGCTAAATCAAGCTATCCCTAACCATGTGCTTATGTTATGAAGGTCCAAGTGAAAAGCTTGGGACTGAGTAGTTAAAGTCGTGATCCAAAGCAAAAGAGTGTGCTTAAGAACTCTGGGCACCTCTAACTGGGGACTCTAGCAAAACTGAGTCACAATCTGAAAAGGTTCACCCAGTTATGTGTCCGTGGCATTTATGTATCCGGTGGTAATACTAAAAAATAAAATGCTAAAGGTCACGGCCAAGACTCAAAAAGCAGCTGTGTTCAAGAATAAAAAAAACTTAACTAGGAAAATCAATAACATTATCTGTATTTCTGAGTTCCTAAAGAAGACAACAATTCTGAACTCCAATGGATAAAGAGATGTACCAAAACTATTCAGAGGCAAAAAGCTACTAGACCCGCTCATCTAATTAAAACTAATCTTCATTGATATTTTTGAAACTTATTTTATTTTCTCTTCTTTTTATCTTATTTTGTTTTTGGTTGCTCGGGGACAAGCAACAATTTAAGTTTGGTGTTGTGATGAGCGGATAATTTATACGCTTTTTGGTATTGTTTTTAGGTAGTTTTTAGTATGTTTTAGTTACTTTTTATTATATTTTTATTAGTTTTTATGCAAAAATCACATTTCTGGACTTTACTATGAGTTTGTGTTTTTCTGTAATTTTAGGTATTTTTTGGCTGAAATTGAGGGACCTGAGCAAAAATCTGATTCAGAGGCTAAGAAAGGACTGCAGATGTTGTTGGATTCTGACCTCCCTGCACTCAAACGCATTTTTCTGGAGCTACAGAAGTCCAATCGGTGCTCTTTCAATTGGGCTGGAAAGATAACATCTTGGGATTTTCATCCTGCTACAGAAGTATAGTTTATACTTTGCCTAAGATTTGATGGCCCAAACTGGCGTTAAACGCTAGCCAGAGACCTTTTTCTGGCGTAAAACGCCAGAACTGGCACCAGAGCTGGAGTTAAACGCCCAAACTGGCACCAAAGCTGGCGTTTAACTCCAAGAATGGCCTATGCATGTGAAAGCTTCAAAGCTTAGCCCAAACACTCACCAAGTGGGCTCTGGAAGTGGATTTTTACACTATCTGCACTTAGTTACTCATTTTTTGTAAACCTAAGTTACTAGTTTAGTATAAAAACTACTTTTAGATATTCATTTTAAAACTCATGACATTTTACATCTTATATTGTATCTTCTATGGCATGAGTCTCTAAACCCCATAGGTGGGGGTGAGGAGCTCTGCTGTGTTTCAATGGATTAATGCAATTACTATTGTCTTCTATTTAATCACGCTTGCTTCTGTTCTAAGATATTCACTCATACTTCAATATGAAGAATGTGGTGATCTGTGACACTCATCATCATTCTCAAATTTATGAACGTGTGCTTAACAACCACTTCTGTTCTATCTGAGCTCAACGTAGTCATTGGGCAACAGCTTGAGTGCGTATCTCTTGGGTTTGTATTCCGTGAGCTTGACTTGCATCACCTGACAACAGAGCATTCAAACTCGTGAGATCAGAACCTTTGTGGTAGAGGCTAGAACCAATTGGCAGCATTCCTGAGATCTGAAAAGTCTAAACATTGTCTGTGGTATTCCGAGCAGAATCTGGGACGGGATGACTATGACGAGCTTCAAACTCACGAATGTTGGGCGCAGTGACAGTGTGCAAAAGGATAGAGAGATCTTATTCTGACACAAGTGAGAACCGACAGATGATTAGTCGTGCGGTAGCTGTGCCTGGTATTTTTCATCTGAGACGAGAGATCCAACAGTTGATTAGCCATACAAAAATCGTACCTGGACCATTTTCACTGAGAGGATGGATGGTAGCCATTGACAATGGTGATCCACCAACATACAGCTTGCCATGGAAGGAAGCCATGCGTGTTTGGAGAAGAAGACAACAGGAAAACAGAGATTCAGAAGACAGAGCATCTCTGAAACCTCAACCTGTTCTCCATTACTGAATAACAAGTATCATTCATTTCATGCTCTTTTACTTTTTACAAACAAAATCATTTTTATCACTAATCTCCTGACTAAGAGTTATAGGATAATCATAGCTTGCTTCAAGCCGGCAATCTCCGTGGGATCGACCCTTACTCGTGTAAGGAATTATTACTTGGATGACCCAGTGCACTTGCTGGTTAGTTGTGTGGAGTTGTAAAGGTGTGATTGCAATTTCGTGCACCATTGAGCTTGAAGGAGTTGATACAATCTTGGCTCAAAACAAGATTATGCTTCAGCAACTCCAGCAACAAATTGAAATGATGTCAAAGTGGATGGATAGACTACAACATGCAGCAGTAAGCATAACTAACCAACCGCCAGTTGTGTGGGGATAGCAGGAGGAAAGTTATGAAGAACAGTAGCCTGAACAAGTGCAGTATATGCAAAATCAAGGAGCTGGACAGAATGATTTCTATGGAGACACTTATAACTCATCTTGGAGAAACTACCCTAATTTGAAGTGGGGAGAGAACCAAAACCAGCAAACTTGGCAAAGAAACTCCAACCAAAATAACTTCCAAAACACAAACCACCAAAACCATCAAAACACTAACCAAAATCCATACAGAAAACCACAAAATAACCACCCTGCATCCACTTACTACCCAATAATCCATCAACTAACCAAAAAAATTTTCATCTACCATCTACATCACACACTTAGCCACAACTACCACAAGAGTCCCAAAGAACCTCCAATTTGGAGATGATGATGGAGAAAATGATAAAGCACCAGGAATTTGCCAACAAGAACCATGAAGCCTCACTAAGGAATTTGGAAAGGCAAATTGGACAATTGTCCAAACAGCCAGCTGAAAGGCCAACCAACTCTTTCCCAAGTGATACCATCCCCAATCCTAAAGAAGAATGCAAGGCAATTCAATTGAAAAGTGGAAAGACTCTGGGGAATGACAAACAAGCTAACAAGAAGCCAAAAAGAAAGAAGTGGCAGCAGAGAAAAGGATCAAGAGAGTTCCAAGAAGAAAGAGGGTGAGCCACAGGCTTCAAGGAAGGGAAATCAAGTCATGACAGAGCCCCCACAAGAACAGAGAAAGGAGGTTAAATGTTACATCCCTCCTCTGCCATATCCTCAAAGATTGCAAAGAGAGCTCAAGGATCAACAATTTTTCAAGTTTCTGGAGGTTTTTAAAAAGCTGGAAATCAATATCCCCCTTACTGAAGCATTAGAGCAAATGCCTCTATATGCAAAATTCCTCAAAGAACTCATTAATAAGAAGAGAAGTTGGAATGAAAAGGAGACAGCGATCTTGACACAAAAATGTAGTGCAATGATTCAAAAGGGTCTCCCATCAAAGCTCAAGGACCTAGGGAGCTTCATCATATCATGCACCATAGGCAACATGACACTAGAAAAGGCTCTCTGTGACTTAGGTGCCAGCATCAACTTGATGCCTCTCTCACTAATGAAAAAGCTTGCAATAGAGGAAGTCAAACCAACAAGAATGTCACTTTAAATGGCAGACAGATCACTCAAGATACCTAATGGAGTTATAGAAAACTTATTGGTGAAGATTGGAGAATTCATTTTCCCTTTTGATTTTGTCATCTTAGACATGGAAGAAGAGGGACATAACTCAATTATCTTGGGGCGACCTTTCTTGGCCACAACAAGAGCTATAATTGATGTAGAGAAAGGTGAAATGACCCTCAAGGTGCATGATGAAAAAATTATCATCAATGTTTTTAAGGCCATGCAATATCCCCCTGAGAAGGAGAAGCATATGAGGGTGGAAATGATAGAAGAATTGGAGGAAGAGTTATTTGAAGCCAACTGTCAGGAGGAACAAGAAGAGGAAACAAAAGAAAAACAATATATTATAGAAGAAAGAGTGGCTGAAATCTCTTTTGAAAGCAAGACAGAGGAGGTGTCAAAGCAAGAATTGAAGCCCCTCCCTCCTCATCTCAAGTATGCATTTCTTGGAGGAGAAGAGACCTTGCCAGTGATAATCAATGCTTCCTTAAACATGGAAGATGAAACAAAGCTGATTGAAGTGCTGAGGGCTCACAAGACAGCTTTGGGATGGACGATTTATGATATCAAGGGTATAAGTCTTGCCATTTGCATGCATAAAATCTTGTTGGAAGAGGACTCAAGACCTGTGGTGAAACCTCAAAGAAGGCTTAACCCAGCCATGAAGGAAGTGGTTCAAAAGGAGGTGATGAAGCTGTGGAATGCTGGAATCATATACCCAATCTCTGATAGCCCTTGGGTGAGTCCGGTCCAAGTTGTGCCAAAGAAGGGAGGAATGACAGTCATTTTCAATGAGAAGAATGAGTTAATCCCTACAAGGACAGTGACTGGGTGGAGGATGTGCATTGATTATAGAAGATTGAATGAGGCCATAAGGAAAGATCACTTTCCTCTCCCATTCATTGATCAGATGCTAGAGAGATTGGCCGACCATGCTTATTATTGCTTCTTGGATGGGTATTCTGGGTATAATCAAATAGTGGTGGACCCCAAGGACCAAGAGAAAACCTCATTCATATGTCCGTTTGGAGTTTTTGCCTACAGGAGGATGCCTTTTGGACTTTGCAATGCTCCAGCAACCTTCCAAAGGTGTATGCTCTCCATCTTCTCTGACATGGTAGAAATGTTTTTAGAGGTCTTTATGGATGATTTCTCTATCTTTGGTAACTCATTTGATACTTGTCTGCAATATCTAACCCTTGTTTTGAAAAGATGCTAAGAAACAAATTTAGTTTTGAATTAGGAAAAATGCCATTTCATGGTACCAGAAGGTATAGTTCTTGGGCATAAGGTTTCAAGCAAGGGTATAGAAGTTGACAGAGCTAAAATAGATATCATAGAAAAGCTTCCTATACCTATCAATATAAAAGTAGTGATAAGTTTTCTTGGGCATGCTGGGTTCTATAGAAGGTTCATCAAGGATTTTTCAAAAATAGCCAAACCATTGAGCAATTTGCTAGTGTTTGATAATCCTTTCATCTTTGATGACATTTACAAGCATGCCTTTGAAAGTTTGAAAAAGAAACTCACTACAGCACCAATCATCACACCCCCCTGAATGAGGACTTCCTTTTGAACTTATGTGTGATGCAAGTGATGTTGCAATTGGTGCTGTATTGGGCCAAAAGAAAGACAAGCTGCACCATGTCATATATTATGCAAGCAAGGTGTTAAATGAAGCACAAAAGAATTATACCACCACAGAGAAAAAGATTTTGGCTATTGTGTATGCATTTGATAAATTTAGACAATACTTGATTGATTGGTTGAAAAGTTGTAGTTTATATTGATCATGTTGCTCTCAAGTATCTCATGTCTAAATAGGATTCCAAGCCAAGGCTTATTAGGTAGGTGCTGCTGTTACAAGAATTTGACATTGAGGTGAAGGACATGAAAGGAAGCGAGAACCAAGTAGCAGACCATTTGTCAAGATTACCACAAGAGGCCAACCAAGATACACCACAATCAGTGAGTGAAAAGTTCCTAGATGAACATCTTTTTCAGATACAGCAAGCACCTTGGTTTGCTGATATTGCAAACTACAAGGTTGGCAGAAAGATTCCTCAAGAGTTTACCAAGCAACAAGTGAAGAAGCTGTGCAATGAAGCCACGAAATTCTTGTGGGATGAGCCATTCTTGTTCAAGAGGTGTCCAGATGGGATGATTAGAAGGTGTATCCCTGAAAATGAGATGAGAGACATATTGTAGCACTGCCATGGTTCAGCTTATGGTGGACATTTTGGGCCAGAAAAAATAGCAGCTAAAGTGCTTCAAAGTAGATTTTATTAGCCAACTATATTGAAAGATACCAGAGAGTTTGTGCACCAATGTAATGAATGTCAAAGAGCTGGAGGGTTAACAAAGAGGAATGAAATGCCTCAGAACTTTATTTTGGAAGTAGAACTGTTTGATCTCTAGGGTATGGATTTCATGAGCCCTTTCCCCCATCCTATTCCTTTTAATACATTCTGGTAGCAGTGGAATATGTATCTAAGTGGGTAGAGGCCATCGCAACAACTACCTGTGATGCACCAATTGTTCTTCAGTTCCTTAAACAAAACATCTTCACCAGATATGGGGTGCCTAAAGGCCTTATCAATGATGGTGGCAGCCATTTCTGTAACAAACAAATGGAAAAAATTCTCCACAAATATAGAGTAATTCACAAAGTGGCCACATCATATCACCCTCAAACTAATGGCCAGACTGAATTGGCTAACAAGGAGCTGAAAAGAATCTTGGAGAAGACAGTTGGGTCACAAGGAAAGACTGGGCAAGAAAATTGGATGATTCCCTGTGGGCGTATAGAACCACATTCAAAACCCCAATTAGAAAGTCACCCTTTTAGCTAATCTATGGAAAATCATGTCACCTTCCTGTGGAGCTAGAACATAAAGCTTACTGGGCCACTAAGCTCCTTAATCTTGACTCTCAAGCAGCAGAACAGAAAAGGCTATTGCAACTAAATAAGTTGGATTAATTCATATTGGAGGCTTATGAGAATGCAAAGATATACAAGGAAGGAGCTAAAAAGTGGCATGACAAGAAAACCTTAAAAAGGGAGTTCAAACCAGGACAATAAGTACTCTTATATAACTCCAGGCTCAAGGTTTTTCCTGGCAAACTCAACCAAATGGACTGGTCCTAATCTGGTAACCAAGGTTTCTCCATATAGGAGCCTTGAACTTCTGAATGAAGCTACAAAAGACACATTCATAGCAAATGGTCACAAAGCCAAGCATTACCTGGGAGGATCTTGGAACAAAGAAGAGAGCATTCAGGAGCTGGGATGAACAAGGATGAAGGACGTCAAGCTAATGACGATAAACAAGCGCTTGTTGGGAGGCAACCCAACTGGAGGTAGTTTTCTTTTCATAGCTATTTCAATAAAAATTCAAGAGTTCCCTTGTATTGCAAGGAATTAAGTTTGGTGTTGTACACCAAAAGGAGTATAAAAAGGGTGAATGTTTGATTTTAAGTTTGGTGTCCCACCAAGATTTGATGGAAAGACATTATAACCCTTTGACAAACTTCAGGAGCCATAAATTCCAAAGCAATCAGGGAAATTTCTTGACAGTTGCTTGAATTTTTTTTGGTTTACTTAATAAAATCACAAGGTTTCATGCATACGATTAATCTCACTATGGACAGTAGCAAGGGACTAAGTTTGGTGTTCCTACACCAAAGTAAGTTCAAAATCCTACAACAGTTCATACATGCTAACCGTTCTCTTAAGTGCTTGGGGAACAAGCAACTTCCAATGATTATGCAGGGAAGCATTCGACCTCATGATGTCAAAAGGAAAGCTGGAAGACATTCCCAAGAGATTGTATTGTCACTTAATTCCCTTTGCTTTGAAATGTTCTAAATTGGAAGCTTCTATATATCTTGCTGATTAGCCTAATTAGTGCAAATTCTGATGTCTGCTAAGTGTTCTAGTATAAGTGCTTGCTTTATTTTCCTCTGCTTGAATATTTGTCTTGTATCCCCTTTTGCATAATAAAAGAAAAGGTTAAAACAAAAGCTGTAAAAGTCCAATATGGTAAACATTAGAATAAGGATCAGTGGTGGTAATTGCTTGATTAGTTGGTAAGCTCAATAATAAAAGCTGCAAGGTAGAATGTTTCTTTCAAGTGTAAACTTAGTTGCTGCTATGAATCTTTGATGAATAAATGCCCTTGGAAGAAAAAGAATAAGTAAGAAGAAAAGAAAGAAAAGCCAAGAATTGGCTACAAACAAATGAAAGAAACAAAGAATAAAAGCTAGACACCAATAGCTTGGACCTTAAGACATATTCATGTGGTGTCTTTGTACTAGGATCTGCTTGGATGAGTAGGTTCTAAGGAGTGTTTCAACACTTGGTAACTTGGGTTAACTAACCCGGGATTATCAACCAAAGTCCATTATCAAGATCAACCTAGTTACAAGACATTTAGTAACCCAAAGAGGTGCTGGGCACCAACATTCTTAAGAAGAATTGTGAGACAAGTGTCTGTAGTGAAGAGGTGTTGATTGAAAATGAGCCAAAGAGCTGATGCAAAACTTGACACTAAGCTACAATTGAAAAATAAGTTTCTAAAGCAATGGAAAGAAAGAAAATCTCACAAGGACCGATACAGAATAAGGTCTTGTAGCAGCAACTCTAGTTAACACTCACAGGGACATTTCACATTTGAAAGTTGACAATAATTGAGCTACATTCTGTCAGGATAAAATCCTATGAGCCAAATTCACTTACTTACTAATAAGGACACATATATGCTTATCTGTTTTCATGCCTTTTTCTTATTTTTAGTGCTTGCTTGGGGACAAGCAAGATTTAAGTTTGGTGTTGTGATGACAAGTCATCTTATGCTAGTTTCACAAGCATTTTTCTCTTGTTTCATTAAGTTTTTATGCACTTTCTTGCACAATAAGTAAGCAATTGGATTGAAATTTCATGCATTCCCTAAGTCAATTGAACATGGGTGTTTATGTGCTTTTTTATGAGGTTTTATGCCGCTTTTACTAGTTGTTATGAATGATGTAAATACCTCATGATTATAACAAACTTTGAGGCAATTGTTTGATTGATTGTAGGTAGAAATAAGGCAAGAAAGAAGCAAGAAAGAAGAGGAAGAAACAAAGTAAAAGTGTATTGAAGAAGAGAGGGAGATGCAACATTAATCCACAAACGTTGAAGGTAACGTTTTTTTGGAAAGAAGAAATGGGTGCCAACGTTGAGAGCAACGTTGGTGATCCAACGTTGCCTCAAACGTGGGAAGCTACAGAATGCTGGTGCTGGCATTGGAGAGAACGTTGGAGGACCAATGTTACCTCCAACGTCTTCGATGGTTTTTCAATTCTGGAGCCAGAAAAATTTTGGGTGACACGTACACCTCGATGACGCGTACACGTGAAAGTGAAAAATTTCTTAGTCCACGCGTAAACATGAGTCACGCGAACGTGTGAATTGGCAAATTTGACCATTCATGCGTACGCGTGGATTACGCTTGAGCGTGAATGAACGAACGTTGGAGGTCCAACGCTACCTCAAACGTTGCCACCAACGTCCGCGATGAGCCACCCAAGATTTGATTTGAAAATTTTCAATCGACGCGCACATGTGGATCACGTGTACACGTGGATGCGTATTTTGGCCAGACACACCAACGCGTGAGCGACGCATACGCGCAAAACCCCATTTTGACGCGTACGCGTATGCGACGCGCACGCGTGGATGGAAAAATGTTGGTGCACCAACATTGAGTCCAACGTTGGCGCCAACGCCCAGCCCTTTGGAAATCCTTTCTCAAGCCAACATTTGATTCAACGTTTTCTTGCAAACATTGAGGTCAATGTTGACACCAGCACCAGTTTAATTAAGCACCCATGCAGATAAAAGACGTGAATTGCCAATTGCCCTCTTCAACATCATGAGACCCATTCCTGCTTGCTTTGACAAAGGCCCAATCCAAGGACTTGAAGACCAATTTGGAAAGTGTATAAATAGAAGGAAATTTTATTTAGAAAGGAAGCTAGTCAGTAGGGAATTCAAGCTGTGTAGTTAGTTACAGATCTAATTTTCTTCTTTCTTTGTATTTTCTTCTGCACTTTTCTCTGCAATTTTTCTTTTTTGGTTTTACTTGAGCAATGATGAATTAAACTCCAAATTCATTAGAGGGAGGAGCTCTATTGTAATTCCAATGAATCAATGAAATTCTTCTTCTTCTCAATTCAGTTTTGTACCTATTGGATATCTTCTGTTTTGATTTAGAATTCCTCACTCCGGAAGGAGGTTGAATTCAATTGAATGCTTGTGTGAGCCTCGGAAGGGGAATCACTTGTATTAGAATTGGAACTCTATCCTTCACTACTCTCTTGATCAACACCATTCGAGAGGAATTGAGATATTGAAGGTTAGTGTGGCTTATGGATGATAGATTTGCACTTAACCTATTCTCATGACAATTAGATCAAGGAATTGGCGAGATTGATTGTGATTAGAGAGATTGGACTGCCGAGGAATTGGGATCCAATCAGTTTCAATCCGCCATAGATCTACTCATATGATTGAGAAAGGTGTTGAGACCCAATTGATTTATGATGGATTATGATATCTCCAATCTCTGATAAATCATTTTCTTTGAATTTTTTCACCTTAGAGTTCTCTAATTTCACTGCAATTTACTTTTGTTTAAGCCTGTTTTGATTTACTGCACCCAATTCCCTTTATTATTCATGCAATTTAAGTTTCCTTGCAATTCAGATTCTGCAATTTAAATTCCTTGCTCTTTAAATTCAGTTATTTACATTTCTTGCAATTTAAGTTTCAGCTCTTTTAATTTCTTGCACTTTAAGTTTCAGTCATTTAAGCTTTCTGCCATTTACTTTTCTGTCAATTTACATTTTGTATTTTAGTTTTCTTGCAATTCACTTTCTGTTAACTAAATTTCATTCAAATCACCAAATATTAGCTTAACTAAATTCATCATCATACTAAAGTTGCTTAATCCATCAATCCCTGTGGGATCGACCTCACTTATGTGAGTTTTACTACTTGATGCGACCCGGTACACTTGCCGGTTAGTTTTTGTGGAATCCAGTTTCCCTCATCAATCGGCCCTAAAGCTTTCTTGTGATGGATTGGAATTTCATGGTTTGTTTCTACCAACTCTCACCATAGTATATATTGGCAAATAGCCTTAGGATAGTTGCATGCATTTAAGTAGTGCATAGAATAAGTCATTTTCCCTTTTCTTCTATCTCCTTTGAATGTGTTTAGCATGAGGACATGCTAGCGTTTAAGTGTGGGGGAATTGATGAATCCATAGTTGATGATGATTTTTGGTTAGAATTGAATGGATTTCATCATATAAACTTGCACTTACTCCCTTGAATAGCATGCTTTTGAACTTTCCTCCCAATTTGTGCTTAATTATGAAAATATGCTCTTTTGTGCCTAATTTAGTCTATTTTATTCCATTTGCCTTTCATTCGATGCCTTGATATTGTTTGTCAGTGATTTTAGGTGTATAAGGTAGGAATGGCTTGGAGGAAATGGAAGAAGAGCATGCAAGTAGAGGAAGCATGAAGAATCAAAGAAGATGAGCACAGAGACGTGTGCGTACGCACAGACATGCGTGCGTATGCATAGCCGCCTAATTAGAGCATGTGGATTGCTTCGAGTGCATCACGCGGTCAGTTAGAGTATCGCCTAGTGTGTGTGCACACAGCTACTTGTGCGTACGCACGGAAAGAGATTTTCGCATAGTGTGCGGACGCACAAGTCTGTGCATACGCACAGGTGTCCGCACATGCCTTCATTAAAATGGCACGTGACTTGCGATTTTGGGGGCTTGGAGGCCCATTTCTGAAGCCATTTAGCTCATACTGAATGAGAAATGAAGACCATAACGTAGCATATCATTAGTATAGTTTAGGAGTAGTAGTAGGAAGCTTTTAGTTTAGTTTTTCTCTAAGGTTTACATCTTCTCTATTAGGGTTTATATTAGGGTTTTTAAATTCAAGTGCCATTTCCATTTTTGATCTTGAATTTTTCTAGCTTCCATTGTAAGTATCTCTTTGTTATTACTCTTTGTAGTTACATTGTTCTTACTCTTTCTTGCAATTCAAGTTATAGTTCAACTTTACGTCTCTTTTGCAATTTCAATTTCTTGCCGGTGAATTTGATGTTTGATGTTTGTTTCATGCTTTCTTGTGTTATTCTTGTTGATTGAGATCACTTGTTACTTTTAGTTTCAAGCCTTTTCTCATTTTTTCCATGTTTAAGGTTTTTTCCCACCAAGTGTTTGACAAAATGTCAACCATAGTTTTAGGCTAAATTTTTAGCTCTTGGATTGGGGAAAGTGAGCAATTGGGTTCCTAGAGTTGGAATGTCCAACATTTAGTATCAATTCTTGGATTGTTAATTGTTCTTGTTCCCACTAACGCTAATTTGTTGCTAAGGCAATTAGCAAGCAATTTAGGATTTGTGGGTTAAGAACACTTATGCTCATTTAACTTACTTTCCGATGTGAGGGTTGATCAAGTGAGACTAATCCATTATAATTGTCATAGTTGTGGTTCTAGCAAGGAAAAGACCCTTAGCTCATTCCAAGCCAAGACTCTTTTTATGCTTTCAATCTTTTATACACACTTATGTGAATCTCTTTTATACTTTACTTGTTTATAGTGCATAGTCGGTTCTTTAATTTCTTCATTAGTTCAATCATTACAATTTTGCATGTTCTTTTATTGCTTTATATGTTCATCTCTTTATTGAAAATCCCTTGATCACTACAACCGGAATTGTACACTCATTGATCTCAAGTGTCCTTGGGAGACGACCCGGGAATTAAACACTCCCAATTTTGAATTGTGACATTGTTTTGAATTCACATTTGATTTCAAGAGTTGTTGTTGGTTTGGACTATGCTACCAACAGATTGATGCTTGTTTTTGATCGATTCCGAACTGGCAATAGTTTTCGTTCGATATCAGGGGGCGATGAGGATGAGTTTGTGCCAGAGACACCTGCAGGGGTTGTGCCACGCCATGTGCTTCCTCCACCTCACCCAATTCCGGTGCTATCAGCTGTGAAGGACTCCTTCCTCTGCACCGCCTACTGTGCTGCCACAAGAGGCCTAGCGCCGAGGAGTTGCTCCACCAACGGCCACGTCTCCGTATGGTACCATGATGAATCCATATTTTACGATATATTTTGGTTTGATTTGAGTGGATTCCATCACACAAATCCACATTTATTTACCTAAATAGCATGCTTTTGAGATTTCTTTCTAAATTGTGCTTGAAAGTGAAAACATGCTCTTTTGTGCTTAATTTAGTCAATTTTATTCACTTCAATCCCATTTGGTGCCTTGATGTATTTGTTAAGTGATTTTCAGGTTTCCAAGGCAAGTATGGGTTGAAGAAGTGAGGAAAAGAGCATGCAAAAGGGAAGAATTCAAGAAATGAAGGATTTGGAAAGCTGCCAACCCTGACCTCTCTGTACTAAATTGGTCATAACATGACCTACAGAGGTCCAAATGAGGCGGTTCTAGCGGCATTGGAAAGAGAACGTCCGGGGCTTTAAAATGATATGCAATTTGCTATAGTGGACATAAGTCTATGTGTGTGTATGTACAGGTACTTGTGCGTACACACAAGTTTGGATTCAGCATGTGTGTGGACGCACACGTCTGTGCGTCCGCACAGGTCCCTGCACATGAACTCATTAATTGCAAGTCGCTGGATGCGAATTCTGGGCCCCCAAAACCCTCCAACTCATTTTTTGAAGCTATTTAAGGCCAAAGTGAAGATGAATGAAGGGGGGTAATTAGGTTTAGCTTTTATTATGTTTTAGTGTAGTTTCTAAAGAGAGAAGCTCCCCCGTCTCTCTAGAATTAGGGTTCTTTAGTTTAATTTCTTGTAATTTCTACTTTTAATTCTTGTTTTCATTTACTTTTCCTTGTCATTTATTGTTATTGCACCTTTATCTTCTTCATCTCTTTTGTTATTTCTTTTGTTTTGTCATTTTTCATGTTTATGGATACTTTGTTAATTTTAATTTTGATTAATGCAAATTTATGTTTTCATGTCATTTATTACTTTCTTTAGTTGTTATTGTTATTTTCTTGCTTTAGTAGCTTTAGAATTTATTTTATTGCATTTTAATGTTATGTTATTTTCATGCACACCAAATGTTTGATAAAATGCTTAGCTTAGTTTACACTTAGTTTTTCTCCAATCTTGGCTTGAAATTGTTGGTTTTGGTGATCCTTGTGTCATTGATGTCCGTTCTTGTTTGATACATTAGAGTAGTTATTTGATTTGGTCTCCATTAACTCTATGTGACCCCTTAGTGTTGACATAGGACTTATGGATTGAAATCAACTATACCTATTTGACTTATCCTCGATGTAGGGTTGACTAAGTAGGATTAACTCTTCATAATAATCATATGTTTGTGGTCAATGTCTAGGATAGGTAACCTTAGCTCTCAATTACTTGCCAAGAGGTTTACTTGTATTTGAAGTTTCCTTTCCATGCATTTTATTGCTTTTGATATTTTTTTCTTTTGACTTTTAATTCCTTGCATGTTTAGTTTCCAAACTCTTAGTTGAGAAATTGGGTGTTTGGGTAGAATTGAGTTGTGGATGTCCATTCCGCATTGTGTGGGAATAGTTAATTGGGTTGGTTTCCATTGACGCTTGTCTTTCACTAAGTAATTAGTGAGTTGACTAGGACTTATGGATGGAGACTAATTATGCCCTTTTGACTTATTCTCAAGGAGGATTGACTAGTTTGGATTGATTCCACACAATTGCATGTTTGTGGTCTACAACTAGGATAGGAATCCCTAACCTATGCAATTTGGCCATTGTCAAATTTGGCGCCGTTGTCGGGAAATCGCAATGGGGTTATTTTTGGCTATTGTATATATGTTAATATGTAAATAGCTTGCTCTTTGGTTCTCTTTTGTTTTTGTTTATGGTTAGAATTGGGATGTCGGAGGACATTGGACATTCTGGCATTGGTGGGGAAGTCAAGCACAAGCCACCATAGCAAAGGTTTTCCCAATTGTCTAACTTAAAGACATTAAATAAAAGTGTTTGGTAACACCTTTCTAACCCTCTCTTTGTACATAGTTTCCATTTATTGCATTTTGTTTCTTGTATATAGCTTAGGTTTAGTTTAATTTCAAGCTTAATTTGATTAGATTTTAGTTTAGATTATGTGTTTTTGATGAATAATATATTTTGGGGTTGAAAAGCTATTTTGGATGTCAAGTTTGGTGCCTTAGAGCACTAAAAATTTTTTAGAGAAATAGAGCATGTGCGTACGTACACACCTGTACGCACACAACCCCAATTTTCGCGTTGTGTGCGCGCGCACATCAGCTTGTGCCTCCTCTGTTGGGAGCGTTCGCACGCCTTGTGCATTGATAAACCACTATTTTATGGTTTATATTGTGCTAACTTGAGTGGTTTTTATCAGCTTTTCACCCACTTATTCATATGATTTGCATGGTTTTACAATTCCTTCCTGGATTTATTCTATGATTTAAAACTTGCTTCCTAAAGCTTTAAAATTGTGTATTTTAATCCCCCTTTCTACCATTCGATGACTTGATCCATGTGTTAAGTGTTTCAGACTTCATAGGACAGGAATGACTTAGAGAATGGAGGGAAAGCTTGCAAAAAGGGAAGGAGCACAAGAAATAATGGAGACAACCAGCGAACAGCGACGTGCACGCATGGCTGACGCGTGCGTGCGATTTGGACAAAATGACAGCAACGCGTGCGCGTGCTTGACGAGTACACGTGCTTGACGCGTACGTGTGGATTGGAGTTCGCGCAAACGATGCGAGCGCGTGCCTGATGCACACACGTGGATAGGAAAATCGTCAAACGACGCATACGCGTGACAAGCTCGATCTGCAGAATTAACAGAAATCGCTGGGGGTGATTTCGGGCTGCGTTTTGACCCAGTTTTTGGCCCAGAAACACAGAATAAAGCCAGAGAACATGCAGAGACTCAGGACATACAGAAGACAACATTCATAATTCACAATTTTAGTTTTAGATGTAATTTCTAGAGATAGAGGTTCTCTCCTCTCTCTTAGATTTTAGGATTAGGATTTCTTTTAGTCATTAGGATTGTTTCTTCATACCAGGTTCAATATTCCTTTATTTTGATTTCTCTTCTACTTTTAGATACTATAATGCTTTTATTTATTAACGACTTATGTTGCCAATTTGGCTTATGAACTTTTCCATGTTAGATTTGAATATTCTATTTAATGCAATTTGAGGTATTTCATATTTATGATTGCTTTCTTTAATTTATGTTATTGGTGCTTCTAATTAATCCAAATTATTTTCATTCAAGTAGATTTTCTTCCCTTTTGGCTTTGGTTGAGTAATTGGTGACACTTGAGTTATTAAACTCAGCAGTTGATTGGAAATGGGATTGCTGATTGATTTGGATCCTTCTAAAGCTAGTCTTTCCATAGGAGTTGACTAGGACTTGAGGAATCAAGTTGATTAGTCCACTTGACTTTCCTTTATTTAGTAAGGGTTAACTAAGTGGGAGCAAAATCCAATTCTCATCACACCTGATAAGGATAACTAGGATAGGATTTTCAGTTCTCATACCTTGCAAAGAGATTTTTTAATTATTAATTTATTTTTCTTATAATTTAAATTACTTGTTTCTTATTTCAAAAATCCAAAACAAAGATACTTTTTCCATAACCAATAAGAAATCATACTTCCCTACAATTCCTTGAGAAGACGATCCGAGGTTTAAATACTTCAGTTATAAATTTTATTGGGTTTTGTTACTTGTGACAACCAAACTTTTGTACGAAAGGATACATTGCTGGTTTAGAAACTATACTTACAACGCGATTACTTTTATGAAATTCTTTAATGGCAGAAATCCGATCGTCATGCGTCCGCATCCCCTTCTTTTTGCCTCTTGTGCGTGCGCACAGACCTGTGTGCGTAGCACAGATGGCGAGATAGCTGGCAATTTTGACGTTTCATATTTTAAAAAAAAAAGTGTTCTGTGCGTGCGCACACACACATGTGCGTACGCACACCTTCTAATCCCCTCTCTGTTCAAATCTCTCGCACACACTTGTGTGTCCGCTCACCTTCCATTTCTTTACCTTTCGTGCATGCGCACACCTAGGTGTGTACGCACGCATCTTGATGACCCTCTCTGCTCAGAGCGCTCGCACGCGTTGTACGAGCGCACACCCCCTTGATCTCCTAGTGTGCGTACACACACGACCCTGTGCGTATGCACGCCCCTGTTTTCTCACCATTACACCTCCTTTTCTTCTCTTCTCTCTACATCTTCTCTCCTTCTTTCTTCCACCCCTCTCTTCTCTTGCTTTTACCTTCTTTTCTAATTGTTCTACTTTGTTTTATTTGCATTTCATTTTTATTTTAGTAATTATTAGTTTTGGTTTAGTTGCTGGTTAATTAAATAACTTGCAAGTGTTTGTTTGATGGGGTTACTTCATGTTTAAATTTTGGTTCAATTTGTGATGGATATGTGCACTAAGCATTAAGTCTTTGTTTAATTGCCTAAATGAATTGTGAGTTTGATGCATGTGTTGTCGGGACCATATGTGTTAGACTATATCAGTATTTGGCAACTTAATTATGAATTGTGCACTTTCACTTTAGTGAATTGAATAGAATTACCTATTCATCATGGTCTTTAGGTGAATATAATCACATGATAAGGTATTTGTTCCTTGTTAATGCCTTGCAATTTTTTTTAGTCGACTTGACTTGATTCTTATCAAGACTTGTCACTTTTTGTAATAAGCACCTTATACAGGTGATTATTTCATTACTCCTAAGGATGAATAAGTAGTCTGTTTTCATCATTGGATTTGTTATTGTTTGTTGTGCTATTTTATATTAATTTTGCTCTTTCACTTGCACAACTTCAATATCCAATAATTCCTACATTCAATTCACTCTTGTTGGTAGTTGCCTAAGTTTGCTTGTCCTTAATTGATGCTCACTATTGCTTGCATCTTAGGCCATTTAATTGAAGAACCCATGCTTACTTTTTCATTGTGTGGATGCCACTTTAACCGACCGTTGTGTGTATTCTACACCACTATGCAAACTTCCTCAATTAGATGCTTATGTACTCTTCCCTTTACCTTTTTGTGCTACTTGCCTATGAGTTCTAATTATACTTTATTCATTCTTTTCGAGGATGAGACATGAAGATAAGGAGTCGGGAGAGGAGGAGGACACCAAGGATGGAGACGCCAAGAATGCGTTGGACTTGGCAATCTCCACACAACCCAAGCCCCCGCATCTGCCAACCGAAGGTGGAGCTCTTGAGAGATATTCTCCCCAGATTTTCTTTGTACACGGAGAACCATGCAACGCTTAAGTGTGGAGGAGGATTCGCCATTTTGGGGTGCAAACTTTCTTTTTCCAGACACCTTGCACTTTATTTTTACTTCTTTTAGTAGGTTTCTTGTATATATTTGGAGTGATTTTGATTATTGCATTTCATTTTCTTCTATTATATATGTCTTAGACTATTCATAGTTTATATCTATTGCGTTTTGCATCTTTTTCTTAGTATATATTTTATAGATAGAAATTGTGATTGGATGACGTGAATAGTATAGCACCTAGTTCAATTTTGTCCTAATTGTTCATGTTGATTTTTGCTTGTTGAAAATTAGGAATAGAACTAGGAAAGATTTTAAAATTGCACCCATCACAACATACATACATACATACATACATATAGTAAATAAGTTTTGGTAAAACAACAAAGAATTTTCAAGAAACCCCTTTTTAGGGCATTCCATTGATTATATTTGAAACTTGTTTTTGAACTTGCTTGAAGTATCTTTTTACGGAACATAGAAAAGAGCTTGAACAAATACCAAGTGAGATTTGAGCTTTAATTGTATGGTTGCACATTTTCAACCACAATTTTTTGTTCTTGTGTGATAAACTCCTTTTATGATTGTGATCTTAGATTTGCTTTAGTCTATATGTCCTATATTTGTTGTTTTGGATTGCATTTAGTATGATTGAGGCCATCTTTGTATAGCTCACTAACCCATATGGCCAACCCTTGCATCTATCTTTGTAAACCACTTTTTGAGCCATTAATTCCCCTTTGTTCTCATTATAAGCACATCATTCACCCTAAGTGAAAAACTATTATGTCCTATTGATTGTATCTTTGATTAGCTTGGGTTTGAGTGTGTGTGTTAATCAAGTGTGGAGGGAATTTGTGGGAAACATTGGTAGTTAGTTAGCTTTGGGTGTTTATTGAAAATGTGGCAAAATGGGTAACTACTCAGGCATCTGTTGGTTAAAACATATGCATCTCTTTTTGTTGATAATAAGAAAAGAAAAGAAAAGAAAAGGAAGAAAAAAAAGAGAAAAAGAAAAAAAGAAAAAGAAAGAGAAATAATAATAAGAATATAAATAAGAGATGCATATGTAGTTGAATTGGAAAGAGTATGCATGAGTGAATGTAAGAAAGAGAATAAATGGGTAGTTAGGTTGTTTTGTTATGTATATGGGATGATATAGGATCAGGTGAGATATTTGAGCTAATCAAAAATCTAATCTATTAGCCCACTAAACCATATTAATCCTACCCTTACCTAAGCCCCATTACAACCCACAAAGTCCTCATGATATTTGCATTTATTCATCAAGTATTAGTTGATTATTAGATGACTTGCAAATCTTTGAGAAATATGATTAAAGGAGGATTGAGTGATTAAACCCTACACACTGAGCGATTAGAGTGTAAACACATCCAGTGAGGGTTTCAATTGATCAATTCTATGTTTCCATTGCTTATTTTGTATCTTTTTGCAAGTTGTTGAACTTAATTTTGAAAATTTCAAATCAATCTTTGGACATTGATCATATTGCTATATTTTCCTTGTCTCGGCCCTAAGTTCCTACTTTGGATTGATTGAGATTCTTTTCTTTGTTCTTGCCAAACTCAATAGGAATCATAGTGTATATATATAGATAGCATTTAGTATAGTTACATGCATGTAGGTAGTTGCATTAATAATTACCCCTTCATTCATCTCCTTTGGTTGGTTTAGCATGAGGACATGCTTGGTTTAAGTGTGGGGAAATTGATGAATCCATATTTTACGATATATTTTGGTTTGATTTGAGTGGATTCCATCACATAAACACACATTTATTCACCTAAATAGCATGCTTTTGAGATTTCTTCCTAAATTGTGCTTGAAAGTGAAAACATGCTCTTTTGTGCTTAATTTAGTCAATTTTATTCACTTTAATCCCATTTGGTTCCTTGATGTATTTTTTAAGTGTTTTTCAAGTTTCCAAGGCAAGTATGGGTTGAAGAAGTGAGGAAAAGAGCATGCAAAGGGAAGAATTCAAGAAATGAAGGATTTGGAAAGCTGTCAACCCTGACCTCTCTGTACTAAATTGGTCATAACTTGGGCTTTAGAGGTCCAAATGACGCGCTTCTAGCAACATTGGAAAGCTAACGTCTGGGGCTTCAAAATGATATGCAATTTGCTATAGTGGACATAAGTCTAAGTGTGCGTACGCACAGGTACTTGTACGTACGCACAAGTTGGGATTCAGCATGTGTGCTCATTAATTGCAAGTTGTTGGGGGCGAATTCTGGGCCCCAAAACCCAATCCAACTCTTTTTTTTAAAGCTATTTAAGGTCAAAGTAAAGAGGAATGAAGTGGGGGTAATTAGATTTAGCTTTTACCATGTTTTAGTGTAGTTTCTAGAGAGAGAAGCCCCCCCTCTCTCTAGAATTAGGTTCTTTAGTTTAATTTCTTGTAATTTCTACTTTTAATTCTTGTTTTCATTTACTTTTCCTTTTGATTTATTGTTATTGCACCTTTATCTTCTTCATCTCTTTTGTTATTTCCTTTGTTTTTGTCATTTTTCATGTTTATGGATACTTTGTTAATTTTAATTTTGATTAATGCAAATTTAGGTTTCTATGTCATTTATTGCTTTCTTTAGTTGTTATTGTTATTTTCTTACTTTGGTAGCTTTAGAATTTATTTTATTGCATTTTAATGTTATTTTATTTTCATGCACACCAAGTGTTTGATAAAATGCTTGGCTTAGTTTTCACTTAGTTTTTCTCCACTCTTGTCTTGAAATTGTTGGTTTTGGTGATCCTTGAGTCATTGATGTCCATTCTTGTTTGATACATTAGAGTAGTTAGTTGATTTGGTCTCCATTGACTCTATGTGACCCCTTAGTGTTGACATAGGACTTATGGATTAAAATCAACTATGCCTAGTTGACTTATCCTCGATGTAGGGTTGACTAAGTAGAATTAACTCTTCATAATCATCATATGTTTGTGGTCAATGTCTAGGATAGGTAACTTTAGCTCTCAATTACTTGCCAAGAGGTTTACTTGCATTTGAAGTTTTCTTTCCATGCATTTTATTGCTTTTGACTTTTAATTCCTTGCATGTTTAGTTTCTAAACTCTTGGTTGAGAAATTAGGTGTTTGGGTGGAATTGAGTTGTGGATGTCCATTCCGCATTGTGTGGGAATAGTTAACTGAGTTGGTTTCCATTGACGCTAGTCTTTCACTAAGTAATTAGTGAGTTGACTAGGACTTATGGATTGAGACCAATTATGCCCTTTTAACTAATTCTCAAGGTGAATTGACTAGTTTGGATTGATTCCACACAATTGCCATGTTTGTGGTCCACAACTAGGATTGGAATCCCTAATTACCCAATTCTTTCCAAGAGATATTTTTAGTATTTAAATTCTCATTTAGTTGCTTTCCTTTTAATTTCTTGCATGATCATTTACTTCCTTGCTATTTACATTACTTTGCTTCTCTTGCATTCCCATTTCTCCATGCTCTCTCATAGCTAATAAATGTACATTTCATTGCAACTCCTAGGGAGAACGACCTGGGAGCTAAATACTCTCAGTTTATATTTTGTATTGTGACATTATTATTTGATTGATGCTCAATTGTTGGATTTGGACTATACTTGCAACGTCAATCCTATTTTGAGATAAAATTCCTAACCTATGCAATTTGGCCATTGTCATACCACCTACCAAAATCACGAAGGCACCCTCCGACGGGGTTACTGTGTGCGCGTAGACCTAGGGGTGATACTGACCTCACCTCACGGGAGATGAAACGTGTGCGTCTCAAGACGCCATCGCTCCACCAGTACTGAAATTAGGGAATTGTCAAAAGTAAAATTCCTGAAGGGCACGGTGTTGCCGAATCCAGCCGTAGCCAGATACGGGACGATGGCGTTCGGTGGAGGTAAAGTATGGCTCACTCGTCGGGACAATAGGAGGCGAAGCCTCTGAAGAACGAAAAACAAAAATATTTTAGCTTTAAGAATACAACAGTTCAACTTTTTAGCCTACACATGTCTCTACATTACATATTCGATAATAGGCAAACCCTAACTACAGCGTTATAAATACTAACATGTTTTAAGAATAACAAAGTTCCAAACTAATAATAATTATGTCATACCAACCTAGCACAAGCGGATAGAGTTCTAAATTAAGCCTACAGACCTAACTCCTAACTCATATACCAACGTTCCAGATCTTTATGACTATCCTAACAAAGGCAACATCATTAAATTTAACAATCATAACGAAACTAGCCTCGAAGTCGGACGCTCCGGTATAATGTGTCGTCTTGTTCAGCCTGTTGATGTCCCCGTCATTCTCCGCTTGGTGCTCCATCACCGCTTCGGTCAAAGGTATAGTCAGAAAGAGTTAAAAGAGGGGAGAAAGATATTGACAAAGTCAAACTGAGACCCGAAACTAAGCTCTGAACGACTTCTATATATAGGCGCGTATCAGTCATATCTCGTTTACAGTGTAACTATAAACGAGATACGGTAAGGGAATTTAAATCAGTAAATTCTCTTAAAAATATTTATTTTCATTAATATTGTATTATTTTATTTATTAAAATAAAAAATCTCTTTGTTTTGTTACGGCAAAGGGAATTTAAATCAGTAAATTCTCTTAAAATATTTATTTTTGTTAATATTATATTATTTTATTTATTAAAATAAAAAATTTTTTTATTTTGTATTATTTTAAAATAGTTAAATATTTTTTAAATATTAATAAAAATATGATTTTTTTAATTTTAATTTTAAATTTTTTATTTTTTATTTATATAAAACTGAGTTAACCGATTGAACCAATAATTTAATAATTCAATAATCTGATCAGTTTAATCACCAATTCAGTTCGAACAAATATGTATTAATACGACAGTGCTCGACACAAGTTGATGGAGAAATGGGCCCGTTAAGAACTGAGGAGATACAACGTGCTAAATCTATGTGCTAAATCTATGTGCTAATTCTACGTGCTTACCACCACGACCAGGAAATCCTAAAATGTTCCCTTTAATATATTCTTTTTCTCTCATATAATGATATAAATACATCAAAGATAGCACGATATATATGCTATGGTGGGAAAAACCAAAAAAAGGAAAAAGATATCTAAACGACAAAACGTATCAAAATATTTTGGAGAGTAAATATGCAATTTCGTCTCTAACAATTGCTTTAAAGGGAAAAACGTCTGTGGATAAAAAATAAAGTTCAATTCGGTTCCTGTTCTTTAACGCAATGGGACAACACGATTCTTTCGTTATTTCTGTCGCTAACTTATAATGAAAATTGTTTAGGTGGCATATTTGAATGATAAGTAGACACGTTAACATGTTATCGTTATCAAATTAGTTGAAATTTTATTTATTATTAAATTTAAATTGATCAAAAATCTATTTATTTTTAATTACGTTAAAAAAATATCATTATTTTGACGTTAAATTAGTCAAAAATTAATTTTTTACGAACTTGTTTATCCATTTTTATGTTAATTTTTTATTGTTATATTATGATATTGATTATATTGATTTTTTAATAAATTATTAAATAAATAGTGTAATAAATATAAATTATTTAAATTTAAAATGTCATTTATTATGAAATCAAATAAAATTTTCTCATTGTAATTTTTTAAAATATAAATAAGAATTATGCAATTAAAAATAAAAAATACTATTAAAATTAGAAATAAAATTAATAAATTAATAATAAAATTTAAAGAAAAGCAATTCTGTATATTAGTAATATATTACTATTATTATGAAATTATAATTAGAATTTGGTGCCCTTGATACTCTTTTGTAATAATTTCATAATAATACTTGATACATAAGTGAATTACTAGTTATTAAATAAGTAATATTCTTAATGTTTGAAAAATAGTAATTTTTTTATGTAAAAACACTCAAAAAGTTACACGATAAACAACTATAAAGAGTAAGATCAAGTCAACAAAATTAACTAACAAATACTTCAAAAAAATTAGACAATTTTTAACAATAATTTAATGTTTACATATATAAATTTAAGATATTTCAATCTAAATCATTATATATGATTATATATAATGTTCAAAGCCTAGTATAAATATTATAACTTTCATTATATATGTTACATTATGTCAAATAATGTGTTCACTGGCTAGTTTTAATTTTAAATTGTCGTTTAATAAATTTTATAAATATTTTTTGCTCTTAATTGTATAATTTTTTATTTATAATTTTTAAAAATTATACTAAGAATTATTTAGTTGATTTCATAATAAATAATATTGTAAATTTAAATAATTTATTAATTAATTTATGTTATCATACTATTTATTTAATAATTTATTGAAAAAAATAATCTAATCAATATAATAACAATAGAAAATTAATATGAAACAAAATGTATATAAAAAATATTTTTAGGACAAATAAGTCCCTAATAAATAAGTTCTTGACCAATTTAACGTTAAAACGATATCGTTTTATTAAAGTGAATAGGGACAAATAGATCCCTGATCAATTTGGGTATAGGAACAAATAAGTTTCTAACCAATTTGACGGTGACTACGTAACAATTAACATGCCAGTTCATCATCTAAATGTGCTATCTAAGCGATTCTCGTTACGAGTTAACGACAGAAATGACAGAAAAATCGCATTGTCCCATTGTGTTAAGAAACAGAGACAGAATTAAACTCTTTTTTTATCAAGGGATGCTTTGTCATTTGAAATAATTGTCAAATATTGAATTAGGTGTTAACTCTATTTTAGAACTTATATGATCAACAACATTTCTTGGAACTTATATGATCAACAACATATCCACAATATCCCTTTGTTGTAGAAATTATATATAATCTATCTTCTATGCATATATAATCTATATCTATCAATACCTTCATACATAACTAGAATAAGATCAAAAGTAGAGATTGCATATATATTTCTTGAAAAAGTATAAGAGATCAATTAGTAGTGTAGCGAATGGTAATTAATTAGAAAAAAATAAAAAATTAAAATAGCACCCAAAGAGTCACCATAATTTTAATTTAGTTTTCACTCTCATTCACAGTGAAGAAATAACCACACAAATCTGAGATAAGCCTCAATGTAGTCCCTGAAGTTGCACTTGAGCCTCATAGTAGTCCCTGAATTTAAAAGTTCCTCAGAGTCATCCCCGAACTTGCACTCCGGGACTCAAAGTGGTCCTTCCGGCAATTTCAGCACACGTGGCGCAACCGGAAAGCTTAGCTGGCAGCGTTGGTGACACGTGAGACTCACAATGGCTAGCTGATGTGGCAGAGTAAACTCTTCCGACTCAATTTGGTCCCTCAGGTGAAGTTAAAACCCTAATCCCCTTTTTTGAAGGCCACATTGTTCACTCTTATGTCTCCTCGTCGGTACTGTGTTCTTCTGTTCTCCCTCTCTGAAGCCCGAAGGTTATGGCTAGCACGAGCAATGCATCTGGGAGCTCGAACAACCCACGATTGTTTGGAAGCATCATGAGGAGAATGAACAGAAACAGAAAAGCTCGTTTGCCAGAATGGTGTGCCTGCGGGTCGAGACTGGTGCTGCGGTGGTCAGGGACGGATTCTAATCCAGGAAGCCCGTTCCTGGGTTGCCCGAACTACAATGTAAGTATTATTGTTATTGATTACTGTATTTATGGATATAAATTTTGCTGATTGAATTTTCTTTGATGTGCAGACTGTGGATAAGAAATGGTGTGGATTATTTATGTGGGTTGATAAAGTTTTGGAAGATGTCATGCCATGTGATGATAGAACAAAACATTCAGTTGATGATGAAGAATGGAAGATGAAGATGGCTTAAAAATTTGGTAAATTAGAAGCTGAAAATAGGGTTCTAAAAATGGGGGAAATTTTGATGTTTGTGTTCATGCTGCTGATTGTAATTGGTGTTCTTGTATTAAAGCTGGATAGACAACAGGGTCAACTGTATCTAGCAAAAAACAAATGACATGCATGTTATATGCATTCCTTGTTCATGTACTTGTTCCTATCCTTTTGTTTGAAAGAAATGGAAATTAAAGTGTTTGATTATATGCATACTTTTGTTCCTGGACTTCTTTTCAATGAAATAGAAATGGACAGGATTTGAATTACTCTTAAGTCTATAACAGAGGATAAGATATAAACAAAAGGTTGAGAAAAATCAATTCAATAAAGTCATAATTCATAATTCATATTGGTAATGTTTGATTCAAAAAAGGCATTATAGAGCCAAAACACCAAGTATATCAAAGTTGTTGACATATTGACCTGATAAAATTCAAATACTAAAATCTCCAACACTGGGACAATGTTTTAGGCATTGTAAACAACATCAGCAAAATAGATACAAAAAAACAGCCTGTTTTTCCTAAACATAATCATCCTAATCTTCATTTTTTGTGTATGGGTGCCTTGAATCCAGGGTTGGCACAAACTTCATGAAATTTGCAAGCCTTGTAGCTGTTCCCTGTGATGGACATCTGGAAAAACCTCCTTAACTGCATTTATAAGGCCCTGTTTCAGATACCAAAGAAGGGGTCAGATAGTTATTTTTGGGCAGCAAAACTGTCCCTACAGTTATATAAGTGACATCAAAATAGTCTCTAAACTTGTTCAAGTGACATCAAACTAGTCCCTAGACTTATGTAAGTGACATCAAACTAGTCCCTACACAGCACTGTTACAGAACATTATGCAGAACAGGATAAATGAATAATAATAGATTGACAGAACATTATGCAGCATATAATCAGTCCAGGATTAATTCTGCATATATAGACAGCAGCCTAGTGTATTATCATCATATAATCAGTCCAGGATTAATTCAGCATATATAATCAGTAATATGTGCCTTAAATCAAACTCGCAAATAAATCACAAGGACAGGCACCAAATTTCACTCTCCGTGTAGTTCCCCACAAAACCCAAGACCAAGACCCCTTTTTTTTCTTTTGCAACTGAGGAAAATATATATATACAACTGCAACTTACTACCAACAAAAAAAGGCACACAAAAATAAAGAAAATCTGCCAAAATTTGGAGCTAAAATAATCACTAACTAGAGAGGTTAAAAAACAATAAAATAATATACAACACTGAAGGTGGAGATGAAACAAGAAAAACCATCTAGAAATAGTAATGGTAAATAGTAGTTAATGAAAGCTCATTAAATGGAATCTGTTATCTTCTTCATATCATAGCATTGATTCAGTCCTAATCTTCTTCTACCATTTTCATCATCACTCTCACTCTCTCCTTTTCATTACTTGACAGTTGGCAACAAAAGCACCACTCCCTTGCTTTTCTACTTCTCCTTCTCCCTCTAATATTTCACTGTGCTATATTATCACTATATTCAAATTAACAATATAAGTTAAGTCTTCTATTATTTTGTGGTTTTCTTTTTCAAAATTTTTATTAGAAAAGGTTATCGTGGACCGGGGTATTGAATAGAGTGCCTAATTTTTTTAGTTGTTAACTGTTAAATTATATGATATTTCACCTTTATTTTGATCATGTTGCTAATGATTTGTGTCATGTGAACATAAGAAAGTGTGAAATCAAGAACATTATTTTGGTGTAACTAAGGATAGCAGTTCTCTAGACACTAACTTCAATCTTGGTGGATCAAACCATTCAAATTTACATACTCTTTTCCACAACTAATCCGCTAGTCCAGACCAAATTCATCAAACAATTTGATTATTCCAATAGCAAAGTTAACTTCATTAGCAATTGCAAAACTTACTTTATATTACTCTAACTTATGTATGCAAGAATCCTTTATGATCACACACTCAGTTTAACTAAATAGCATTACATATTACATTCAATTTAACTAAACCAACCCAATACAAAGAAAGGCAATTAGGTAAATCAGTCAAATTTAGAATCCATTATCAGAGTTACAAAAAATTTCAACTCCCAAAAGATCTTTACTTCTACTGTGATCATGCAAACTCTGTTTAACAAATTCATTGATCAGAGTCATTGTCCTGAAATACATTAACAGTTTGGAAACTCCTCCACTAAGAGCAGTAAACCCTAACACATAAAGAACACGTTTTCATATCATCAAAACACAAGAAACACTCCTACTCTACAATTTTCTTGGCCAAACCACTACGAAAGTCAGTAGTGATCAAACCCTAGCACAGAGAACAGAACAGAGGCGTTCATACCCACCAATTACATTCGAAAAAACGGCCTGAACTTTTGTGAATATTAGATTAACAACAATATCAAAAAACAGATGAACCACATTTTTTTTTTCATTTTTAGCTTACCTCTTTCAGAGAAACCAGGCTTCTCATGATTTTTTTTTCATTTTTGGCAAACGAGCTTCTCTGTTTCTGTTCATTCTCCTCATGATGCTTCCAAACGATCGTGGGTTGTTCGAGCTCCCAGTTGTATTGCTCGTACTAGCCATAACCTTCGGGCTTCAGAGAGGGAGAACAGAAGAACACAGCACTGACGAGGAGATAGCGGAGTGAACAATGTGGCCTTCAAAAAAGGGGATTAGGGTTTTAACTTCACCTGAGGGACCAAATTGAGTCAGAAGAGTTTACTCTGCCACATCAGCTAGCCATTGTGAGTCCCACGTGTCACCAACGCTGCCAGCTAAGCTTTCCGGTTGCGCCACGTGTGCTGAAATTGCCGGAAGGACCACTTTGAGTCCCGGAGTGCAAGTTCGAGGATGACTCTGAGGAACTTTTATGTTCAGGGACTATTCTGAGGCTCGAGTGCAACTTCAGGGACTACATTGAGGCTTATCTCCATAAACCCTTATCCCTTTTTTTATAATCACATGTTGCACCACCCAGCTATGGAGTCTCACCTCACCTGCACTGCTGCTCGTGTTGTTGACCAATGACGCCCCTCATCCTTCCACCATTAGTAGCCACAATGCCTCCTCCAAAAGGCCACAGTGATGCTCACGTTTTGCCAAAGGAAAAGGCTGTGGATCATGCCTCCTCCGCGACGTGCATAGAACAGCGAGTGAGACCGCTACTGTTCGTGCCACTAACCAACGAAACCTTCCTCCTTCTGCCACCAGCCGCTGCAACTTCTCCTCCATGAAGTCGTAGCGCCGCTCGCATTTTGATGAAGGAAAAGGCCGCGAATCACACCTCCTTCGTGACACACACAGTACAGCTCTTCTTCAACTTCTCAGTTTTGTATGATTATTTTTACTAGTTTTGTATGTTTTTTTCATAAGTTTTGGATATTTTTTTCTTAAGTTTCAAATGTTTCTTTTTTTTGAAATTTGGATGATTTTTTATTAGTTTTAGATGTTTCTTTTCATAATTTCCAGATGTTATTTTTCCAATATTTTGTTGGATGTCTGTTGATGTGTATTTTCGCAAACTACTATCGGCAAGTATACCGAGTCGTACCAAATAATACCATGGGAGTGGATTATCTTTCCCATGAGGATGAATAGAATAAGCAATAGTGATCAAGTGATTAATCTAGTCAAAAAATCAGAATTTAGAGTTTCAGAAGTCTTTATCATAAAATAATGAATTAAGTGAAAGCATGCAGTAAGTATTTGAGAAAGTAATATTATGGAAATAGTTAAGGTTTCAGAGATGTTGAACTTTAGGAACAATATTCTTCACTCTCTACTTTAATAATGCAAGATGTATTTATGGCAAATCATTAGTAATCAAACTCCAATTCCTTGGTATTTCAATTACTCTTAACTTAACAAACCACTAATTTCTTGATTAATTGATTATGAAAAAAGGTGAAGTACGTTCACTGATTTAAAAATCACACAATTCACAAGAATTAACCCTAGTTGATTTGATGTCACTTATCAAGTATGGTTTCAAAACTTAAAGAATTGTGAGAAGGAGTTTTCAAGCTTAATTCCAAAAGCCAAGTTTTCCAATATGATAATTAGAATTCAGTTAAGATTAGAACTATTTTCCAATATACTCAAACCCTTATGATGAAGAACGAAAACTCTTTCTTAAGAAAATATCAATGCATTAATCAAAAGTAGAAAAGTTATAACATTAGTCCATTAGAATCAATAAAGCTCCTAACCTTAATCAAAGAGATTAGTTGATGCGTGAGCATCTTTTCTATATTTTCTTATTATTTTAGACATGAAATTATTGAGTTTTATTTAGATTTTAGTGTTTGAAGCCTGTTTGGATGCTACTTTGAGGTGCATTGTGGTTTTATTTATTTCAGGAAAAATCCGGGCAAGTTTGGTAGAATTCGTGCAGAAGAAAAAGGAAAAAAATTTATGCTGCCAAGCTGGCGCTAAACGCCGCTATTAGGCATTTGGCGCCAAGTACCTCGTAACGCGTGCAAGCCTTTTGTCAAGTTGGCATTAAACACTACGACCCACATTTAGTGCCAGATGCTTCGTAATTCGTGCCTAGAACAGCACGCTAGTGGCGCTAAACATTGAGCTGGGCGTTTAACACTAGCAAAACAGCAACGCAACAATTCCTTTCTGCTTTAGTGGCGCTAAACACCGAGCCTGGTATTTAGCGCCAGTAGCACGTACACGGATTCCAAAGAAGAGCTCCGTGGCTGAAGATTTAGTTAATTAGTTATTTTCTTTTCATTATTAGTTAAACCAAAACACAATTTTTTAGGCTTGTAGTAGTTATTATTTTATTTTATTTTCAAATCAATTAGGTTAGATATAAAAGGGGAAAAGATTCAGCCCTTTGTGCTCCCTTCTCTTCTCTCTTCCTCATTCTGCACTTTACACACTTTTGAAACCCTAGCTTTTCTCTGAACCATGAGCAACTAAACCTCTTCTGTTAAGGTTAGAAGTTCTGTTTATTCTATGGATTAATACTATTGTCATTCTACTTTTAATTAATGTACTGATTTAAATTCAAGGATTACTTTCGTTCTTTATCTTATGAATTTGAGTATATTGGAAGATAGCTCTTTTCTATATGAATTCTTGTTGATTCTTGAAAAGTTAACTCACTTGAATAACAACTTGAAAGTAATTCCTCCTAAATCTCTAATTGCCTGGACTTAACGTGATACGTGACATATAATCATCTTATATTTAAGTAATTAGAGTTTATGTGGCTAATAAACTAGAATTGGACTTAAACCTTTAATCTAACTCAAGTGACCAAGGGATTGGCAGTTGATTAGGTTAGAGAAGATCAAATCACTAAAGAATTAGGGTTTAATCAATTAAAGTTTTCCATAAATTGAATCTTGCATGATTAAAGTTGTTGGTAAAAATTATTAATCCGAAAAAATAAATAACTCCGAAGCCTTAACTGTTTCTCATACACTTTTTACACCCAAGTCATCGTTTGCCTTCTTAATTCCTGAAATTCTGTTTAATGCTTTTGAACACAAAACACTCTTTTTGCTTGTCTGACTAAGTGAATCACTCACCTGAGGTATTACTTGGTACGATCCGGTGCACTTGCCAGTTAGTTCGTGGTATTCTAAATCCGCACCATTAGTAACTAATGCTAAGCCACAAAATCAAAAAACAAAGTATGAAAAACGGCCAAAAGGTCCCGTCCAAGTTTTTCAGGATCCTTTTATATTAAACCTAAAACAAAACCTGAAACTCAAATTCAAATTAAAATCTAATGAAATCAAATCAAATCTTCCATAATTAATCTTCAATTCTTAGTGTAATTTAGGTCCAAACCTTAGTGATCCAATCTTTCAATAATTTAAATGGGCTTGAGTCATAACTTGAAGTTTGTGGGTTCATGGGCCATGGGTGTATGGCACGCCCAATCTTTTCAAGTCCTTGGGAGTGGTGACCTTGGGCGTGCAGCACACCCAACTCTTAGCATGTTGCACGCCAATTAACTTAAGTCCCTGGGAGCAATCACTTTGGGCATATGGCATGCCCAACCTTGGCGTGTTGCACACCAGCTTTTAACATTGGATGAATCTTTGAAGGCGTGTGGAAATGGAACGCCCTTGTTGACTGGTGTGTGGCACGCTATGAAAATTGCTTGATCTTAGAAGTGCATACTTGGCATGTGGCACGCCCTAGCCTTGGCATGTTGCACGCTAACTATGAGCTTGAAATTTGAGATCTTCTCCTGTGCGTGTGGGACGCCCAACCTTGGCATATTGCATGCCCACTTTTTTGCTTGAAGTGCCTTGAATTGAGCCTCTAGATAGTTGGCCCAGTGTGCCACGTCCTTGCATTGGAGTGTGGCATATCACCTTCTTTATTGGGCGTGTGGAACGCCCGCTTGCTGGCGTGTTGCATGCCACCTTCAAAATTGGTGTTGTAGAGCTCGTCGAAGGCGTGTGGCACGCCCTAGCCATGGCGTGTTACACGCCAACCTCAAACCTGGTGGTGCACGAAATTATGATCATCAACAATAGCTCCAAAAATTTGGTGCTCTCAAACATAAATCACACTTTGTCACAACTCCGCACAACTAACCAGCAAGTGTACTGGGTCGTCCAAGTAATAAACCTTACGTGAGTAAGGATCGATCCCACAGAGATTGTTGGTATGAAGCAAGCTATGGTCACCTTGTGAATCTCAGTCATGCGGATAATAATTGATTCTTGGGTTTTCGAATAATAATAAATAATAAACAGAAAATAAAGATAGAGTTACTCATGTAATTCAATGGTGGGAATTTCAGACAAGTGTATGGAGGTGCTATATTCCTTCTGAATCTCTACTTTCCTACTGCTTTTATCCAATCTTTGTCACTCCTTTCTATGGCAAGCTGTATGTAGGGCATCACCGTTGTCAATGGCTACATCCCATCCTCTCAGTGAAAATGGTCCAAATGGTCTGTCACAGCACGGCTAATCATCTGTCGGTTCTCGATCATGTTGGAATAGAATCCCGTGATTCTTTTGCGTTTGTCATCACGCCCAGCAATCGCGAGTTTGAAGCTCGTCACAGTCATTCAATCCTGGAATCCTACTCGGAATACCACAGACAAGGTTAGACTTTCCAGATTTCCATGAATGCTGCCATCAATTCTAGCTTATACCATGAAGATTCTACTTAAGGAATCCAAGAGATATGTACCCGGTCTAAGGTAGAACGGAAGCGGTTGTCAGTCACGCGTTCCTAGGTGAGAATGATGATGAATGTCACGGATCATCACATTCATCATGTTGAAGTGCAACGAATATCTTAGAATAGGAATAAGTCGAATTGAATAGAAAATAGTAGTAATTGCATTGAATCTTGAGGTACAGTAGAGCTCCACACCCTTAATATATGGTGTGTAGAAACTCCACCGTTGAAAATACATAAGTGATGAAGGTCCAGGCATGGCCGAATGGCCAGCCCCCAAAACGTGATCACAGGATCAAAAATACAATCCAGGATCCACAATGTCTAATATGATAGTAAAAAGTCCTATTTATAATAGACTAGCTACTAGGGTTTACAGAAGTAAGTAATTTGATGCAGAAATCCACTTCCGGGGCCCACTTGGTGTGTGCTTGGGCTGCGCTTGAGCTTTACACGAGCTGAGGCTTCTTTTGGAGTTGAACGCCAAGTTGTAACATATTTTTGCCGTTCAACTCTGGTTCGTGACGTGTTTCTGGCGTTTGACTCCAAAATGCAGCCTGGAACTGGCGTTGAGCGCTAGTTTACATCGTCTAATCTCAAATAAAGTATGGACTGTTATATATTTCTGGAAAGCTCTAGATGTCTACTTTCCAACGCCATTGAGAGCGCGCCATTTGGATTTTTGTAGCTCCAGAAAATCCATTTCGAGTGCAGGAGGGTCAGAATCCAATAGCATCAACGGTCCTTTATCAGCCTTTTATCAGAGTTTTGCTCAGGTCCCTCAATTTCAGCCAGAAAATACCTGAAATCATAGAAAAATACAAAAACTCATAGTAAAGTCCAGAAATGTGAATTTAGCATAAAAACTAATGAAAACATCCCTAAAAGTAGCTAGATTATACTAAAAACTATCTAAAAACAATGCCAAAAAGCGTATAAATTATCCGCTCATTACAACACCAAACTTAAATTGTTGCTTGTCCCCAAGCAACTGAAAATCAATTAGGATAAAAAGAAGAGAATATACTATAAATTCTAAAATATCAATGAATATTAATTCTAATTAGATGAGCGGGACCTGTAGTTTTTTGCTTCTGAACAGTTTTGGCATCTCACTTTATCTTTTGAAGTTTAGATTGATTGGCATCTATAGGAACTTAGAATTTCAGATATTATTATTGATTCTCCTAGTTAAGCTTGTTGATTCTTGAACACAACTACTTTTATGAGTCTTGGCCGTGGCCCTAAGCACTTTGTTTTCTAGTATTACCACCAGATACATAAATGCCACAGACACATAGCTGGGTGAACCTTTTCAGATTGTGACTCAGCTTTGCTAAAGTCCCCAGTTAGAGGTGTCCAGAGTTCTTAAGCACACTCTTTTTGCTTTGGATCACGACTTTAACCACTCAGTCTCAAGCTTTTCACTTGGACCTGCATGCCACAAGCACATGGTTAGGGACAGCTTTGATTTAGCCGCTTAGGCCTGGATTTATTTCCTTGGGCCCTCCTATCCATTGATGCTCAAAGCCTTGGATCTTTTTTACCCTTGCCTTTTGTTTTTAAGGGCTATTGGCTTTTTCTGTTTGCTTTTTCTTTTTCTTTCTATTTTTTTTTCGCCAAATTTTTTTTCGCAAGCTTTTGCTTTTTCACTGCTTTTTCTTGCTTCAAGAATCAAATTTATGATTTTTCAGATTATCAGTAACATTTCTCTTTGTTCATCATTCTTTCAAGAGCCAACAATTTTAACATTCATAAACAACAAGATCAAAAATATGCACTGTTCAAGCATTCATTCAGAAAGCAAAAAGTATTGTCACCACATCAATATAATTAAACTAACTTCAAGGATAAATTCAAATTTTATGTACTTCTTGTTCTTTTGTATTAAAAACATTTTTCATTTAAGAAAGGTGAAGGATTCATAGAATTATTCATAGCCTTAAGACATAGTTACTACATACTAATGATCATGTAGGAAAGACACAAACATAAATAAACACATAACATAAAATCGAAAAAACAGAAAAAAATAAGAACAAGGAATGAGTCCACCTTAGTGATGGTGGCGCCTTCTTGAAGGACCAATGGTGCTTTGAGCTCCTCTATGTTTCTTCCTTGCCTTTGTTGCATGATCCTTAATAATTTTGGTGCTCTTATCCTTAGTTGCTCCCAATAATTGTGCGGAGGAAAATGTATTCCCTGAGGTATCTCAGGGATTTCTTGATGAAGGAATTCTACATGCTCTCTTGATGTGCAGTCAAATGCTCTTCTGCTGAGCTATGGACCCTTGAGATGAATCTCTCCATCTCCCATGACTCAGAGGTGGAAGCTTTTGTCTTCCCTTTTCTCTTTTTTTTTGAGGTTTCTCTGGCCTTAGGTGCCATCAATGGTTATAGAAAAACAAAAAAAGCTATGCTTTTACCACACCAAACTTAGAGTGTTGCTCGCCCTCGAGTAAAAGAAGAAAGAAGTAAAGAAGAAGAAGAGAATATGGAGGAGAGGGAGAGAGGTGTGTATTTGGCCATGTAGGGTGGGTTTGGGTGGGAAAGAGATGATGGATGTGAGTGGTGAAGAGGTAATGGGGAAGAGAGATTGAGGTGATTAGTGAAGAAGAGAGAGGGTGAGTTGAGGTAGGTGGGGATCCTGTGGGGTCCCCAGATCCTAAGGTGTCAAAGATTTACATCCCTGCACCAATGAGGCGTGTAAAACACCCTCTGCATACAATCCTGGCGTTTAACGCCAGATTGATGCTTGTTTCTGGCATTAAACGCCAGCTCTAAGCTTATTCTGGGCATTCAACACCCATCTGCAGCATGTTTCTGGCGTTGAACGCCAGCCAGATGCTTCTTACTGACATTTAAACACCAGTAAGCCCTTCCTCCAAGGTATGCTGTTTCTTCTGCTGTTTTTGATTTTATTTTTAAATTTTGTATTTATTTTGTGACTCCACATGATCATGAACCTAATAAAACATAAAGGAAAAATAAAATAAAAATAAAATTAGATAAATAAAAAATTGGGTTGCCTCCCAATAAGCACTTCTTTAATGTCAATAGCTTGACAGTGGGCCCTCATGGAGCCTCACAGGTGATCAGGTCAATGTTCTATAGTCCCAACACCAAACTTAGAGTTTGGTTGTGGCCTCCTAACACTAAACTTAGAGTTTGACTGTGGGGGCTCTGTTTGACTCTGTACTGAGAGAAGCTCTGCATGCTTACTCTCCCTTGTTACAGAAGGATAGTCGTGTGCCTTAAACACAAGGTAGTCCCCATTCAATTGAAGGACTAATTCTCCTCTGTTAACATCTATCACAGCTTCTGTTGTGGCTAGGAAAGGTCTTCCAAGGATGATGCATTCATCCTCCTCCTTCCTAGTGTCTAAGATTATGAAATCAACAGGAATGTAAAGGCCTTTAACCTTTACTAACATGTCCTCTACTAATCCATAAGCTTGTCTTACTGACTTGTCTGCCAATTATAATGAAAATAAGGCAGGCTGTACCTCAATGATCCCCAGCTTCTCCATTACAGAGAGTGGCATAAGATTTATGCCTGACCCTAGGTCAAACAGAGCTTTCTCAAAGGTCATGGTGCCTATGGTACAGGGTATTAAGAATTTCCCAGGATCTTGTTTCTTTTGAGGTAAAGTTTGCTGAAACCATGTATCAAGTTCACTAATGAGCAAGGGAGGTTCACCTTCCCAAGGCTCATTACCAAATAACTTGGAATTCAGCTTTATAATGGCTCCTAGATATTGAGCAACTTGCTCTCCAGTTACATCTTCATCCTCTTCAGAGGAAGAATAATCTTCAGAGCTCATGAATGGTAGAAAGAGATTTAATGGAATCTCTATGGTCTCTATATGAGCCTCAGATTCCTTTGGATCCTCAATAGGGAACTCCTTCCTACTTGAGAGACGTCCCATGAGATCTTCCTCATTGGGATTCGCATCCTCTCCCTCCTCCTTGCATTCGGCCATATTGATTATAACAATGGCCTTGCACTCTCTTTTTGGATTCTCTTCAGTATTGCTTGGGAGAGTACTAGGAGGAGTTTCAGTGATTTTCTTACTCAGCTAGCCCACTTGTGCCTCCAGATTTCTGATGGAGGACCTTGTTTCATTCATGAAACTTAAAGTGGCCATAGACATATCAGAGACTAAATTTGCTAAGTTAGAGGTATTCTGTTCATAATTCTTTGTCTGCTGCTGAGAAGATGATGGATAAGGCTTGATATTGCTGAGCCTATTTCTTCTACCATTATTAAAGCCTTGTTGAGGCTTTTGTTGATCCTTCCATGAGAAATTTGGATGATTTCTCCATGATGAATTATAGGTGTTTCCATAAGGTTCACCCATATAATTTACCTCTGCCATTGCAGGGTTTTCAGGATCATAAGCTTCTTCTTCAGAAGATGCCTCTTTAGTACTGTTGGATGCATTTTGCCATCCATTCAGACTTTGAGAAATTATGTTGACTTGATGAGTCAACATTTTATTCTGAGCCAATATGGCATTCAGAGCATCAATTTCAAGAACTTCCTTCCTTTGAGGCGTCCCATTATTCACGGAATTCCTCTCAGAAGTGTACATGAACTGGTTATTTGCAACCATGTCAATAAGTTCTTGAGCTTCTGTTGGCGTTTTCTTTAGGTGAATGGATCCACCTGCAGAATGGTCCAATGACATCTTAGAGAACTCAGATAGACTGTAATATAATATATCTATCATGGTCCATTCTGAAAACATGTCAGAAGGACATCTTTTGGTTATCTGTTTGTATCTTTCCCAAGCTTCATAGAGGGATTCACCATCTTTTTGTTTGAAGGTCTGAACATCCACTCTAAGCTTGCTCAGCTTTTGGGGAGGAAAGAACTTAGCCAAGAAGGCTGTGACCAGCTTATCCCAGGAGTCCAGGCTATCTTTAGGTTGAGAGTCCAACCATGTTCTAGCTCTGTCTCTTATAGCAAAAGGGAAAAGCATGAGCCTGTAGACTTCAGGATCTACTCCATTAGTCTTAACAATCTCGCAGATCTACAAGAACTTAGTTAAGAACTGGTAAGGATCTTTTGATGGAAGTCCTTGAAACTTGCAGTTCTGTTGCATTAGAGCAACTAATTGAGGTTTCAGCTCAAAATTGTTTGCTCCTATGGCAGGAATTGAGATGCTTCTTCCATCAAACTTGGACGTAGGTGTGGTATAATCATCAAGCATCCTTCTTGCATTATTGTTGTTAGGTTCGGCTGCCATCTCCTTTTCTTATTCGAAAATTTCAGCAAGGTTGTCTTTGGATTGTTGTAATTTAGCTTCTCTTAGTTTCCTCTTCAGAGTCCTTTCAGGTTTTGGATCAGCTTCAACAAGAATGTCTTTTTCCTTATTTCTGCTCATATGAAAGAGAAGAGAACAGAAAAAGAAGAGGAATTCTCTATGTCACAGTAAAGAGGTTCCTTATTGTTAGTAGAAGAAGAAAGGGAATAAGAATGAAGAAGAATGAATAGTCTGAATAAAGGGTAAAGGTAGGGGCAGTGATTTGAGATGAAGAGAGGTGAAGAGAAGTGTTAGTAAATAAATAAATAAATAGAATAAGATGAGAGAGATAAATTTTCGAAAATAAATTTTGAAAAGGAGTTAGTGATTTTTGAAAATTAAGATAAGAAATAAAATTAAAATTAAAATTTAAAATAATTAATTAAATTAAGAATAATTTTGAAAAAGGGGGAGATATTTTCAAAAATTAGAGAGGGAGAAGTACTTAAGTTGTTTTAAAAAAGATAAGAAACAAACAAAAAGTTAGTTGGTTAGTTGAAAAAGATTTGAAATTCAGTTTTGGAAAGATAAGAAGATAAGAAGATATTTTTGAAATTAAAGTTTTTTTTTTGAAAAAAATAAAATTTTTGAAAAAGATATGATATAAAAGATATGATAAAAAGCTTTAATTTGTAAAATTAAAATTAATTACTTAACTAACAAGAAACTAAAAGATAAGATTCTAGAATTTAAAGATTGAACCTTTCTTAACAAGAAAGTAACAAACTTTAAATTTTTGAACCAATCACATTAATTGTTAGCATAATTTTCGAAAATAAAGATAAAATTAAGAAAAAGATTTTTGAAAAATATTTTAAAAAATTTTCGAAAATAAATAAGAAAAATGATAAAGATTTAATTTTTGAAAAAGTTTTGAAAAGATAAGATTTTTAAAATTTGAAAATTTGACTTGACTTACAAGAAACAACTAATTTTAAAATTTTTTGACTAAGTCAACCCAAATTTTCGAAATTTTGAGAGAAAAAAGAAAAAGATATTTTTTTATTTTTGATTTTTTAATGATGAGTGAGAAAAACACAATTATGACCCAAAACATGAAAATTTTGGATCAAAACACATTATGCATGCAAGAATACTATGAATGTCAAGATGAACACCAAGAACACTTTGAAGATCATGATGAACATCAAGAACATATTTTTGAAAAAATTTTTGATGCAAAAAAAACATGCAAGACACCAAACTTAGAAATCTTTAATGCTTGGACTCTAACAAATGAAAAATGCATATGAAAAACAACAAAAGATACAAAACAAGAAAACATCAAGATCAAACAAGAAGACTTACCAAGAACAACTTGAAGATCATGAAGAACACCATGAATGCATGAATTTTCGAAAAATAATGCATAAATTTTTAAAAGCATGCAATTGACACCAAACTTAAAAATTGACTCAAGACTCAAACAAGAAACACAGAATATTTTTGGTTTTTTTTTATTTTATGATTTTTTTTTGTATTTTCTTACTAAATTTTTCGAAAACATGTTTTGGAAAAAGGAAGTAATGAATTCATAGTCCTCAATCAAAATCTTATGAGTTAGACATGGCTTAATAGCCAGCCAAGCTAAAACATGTTATATGAAACTCTAGGATTCATTCTTGAAAACTCTGAAAATTTTCGAAAACAGGTGAGAAATTTTGAAAAATATTTTTGAAAAATTTTTGAAAAGAAAATAAAAAGAAAATTATCTAATCTGAGCAACAAGATGAACCGTCAGTTGTCCAAACTCGAACAATCCCCGGCAACGGCGCCAAAAACTTGGTGCACGAAATTGTGATCATCAACAATGGCTCCAAAAACTTGGTGCTCTCAAACATAAATCACACTTTGTCACAACTCCGCACAACTAACCAGCAAGTGTACTGGGTAGTCCAAGTAATAAACCTTACGTGAGTAAGGGTCGATCCCACAGAGATTGTTGGTATGAAGCAAGCTATGGTCACCTTGTAAATCTCAGTCAGGCGGATAATAATTGATTCTTGGGTTTTCGAATAATAATAAATAATAAACAAAAAATAAAGATAGAGTTACTCATGTAATTCAATGGTGGGAATTTCAGACAAGTGTATGGAGGTGCTATATTCCTTCTGAATCTCTGCTTTCCTACTACTTTTATCCAATCTTTGTCACTCCTTTCTATGGCAAGCTGTATGTAGGGAATCACCGTTGTCAATGGCTACATCCCATCATCTCAGTGAAAATGGTCCAAATGCTCTGTCACAGCACGGCTAATCATCTGTCGGTTCTCGATCATGTTGGAATAGAATCCCCTGATTCTTTTGCATTTGTCATCACGCCCAGCAATCGCGAGTTTGAAGCTCGTCACAGTCATTCAATCCCGGAATCCTACTCGGAATACCACAGACAAGGTTAGACTTTCTGGATTCCATGAATGCTGCCATCAATTCTAGCTTATACCATGAAGATTCTGCTTAAGGAATCCAAGAGATATGTGCTCGGTCTAAGGTAGAACGGAAGTGGTTGTCAGTCACGCGTTCCTAGGTGAGAATGATGATGAGTGTCACGGATCATCACATTCATCATGTTGAAGTGCAACGAATATCTTAGAATAGGAATAAGTCGAATTGAATAGAAAATAGTAGTAATTGCATTGAAACTTGAGGTACAGCAGAGCTCCACACCCTTAATCTATGGTGTGTAGAAACTCCACCGTTGAAATACATAAGTAGTGAAGGTCCAGGCATGGCCGAATGGCCAGCCCCCAAAACGTGATCACAAGATCAAAAATACAATCCAGGATCCAGAATGTTTAATATGATAGTAAAAAGTCCTATTTATACTAGACTAGCTACTAGGGTTTACAGAAGTAAGTAATTTGATGCAGAAATCCACTTTCGGGGCCCACTTGGTGTGTGCTTGGGCTGAGCTTGAGCTTTACACGAGCTGAGGCTTCTTTTGGAGTTGAACGCCAAGTTGTAACGTGTTTTTGGCATTCAACTCTGGTTTGTGACGTGTTTCTGGCGTTTGACTCCAGAATGCAGCCTGGAACTGGCGTTGAGCGCCAGTTTACGTCGTCTAATCTCAAATAAAGTATAGACTATTATATATTTCTGGAAAGCTCAGGATGTCTACTATCCAATGCCGTTGAGAGTGCACCATTTGGATTTTCGTATCTCCAGAAAATCTATTTCGAGTGCAGGGAGGTCAGAATCCAACAGCATCAGCAGTCCTTTATCAGCCTTTTATCAGAGTTTTGCTCAGGTCCCTCAATTTCAGCCAGAAAATACCTGAAATCATTGAAAAACACACAAACTCATAGTAAAGTCCAGAAATGTGAATTTAGCATAAAAGTAAATGGAAACATCCTTAAAAGTAGCTAGATTATACTAAAAACTATCTAAAAACAATGCCAACAAGCGTATAAATTATCCGCTCATCAACTGGCATCTTAGGAGCTCACCCTGGCATGTGGCACGCCCATATCCTGGCATGTTGTGCTCCATGAAATTGTGCATTTTGGATCCTTTGGGAAGTTGTTCCAATGTGGCATGCCCTTGGGTTGGTGTGTTGATGAGTTGAATTCACTACCCCTTTTAAAAATTTAGTAAATCAGTTCTTTTGGCAAGTGTACCAAAATTATTGCCAAGTAATAACCCACAGTAGAATGGGATCGTATCAAGCAGTTTTAATTGATTGATGAATTAGTCAAGTAGATCAACAAGATTGTAAAGTGCAGAATTGTAAATGGCATAAATGTAAATGACTAGAATATAAAGAAAAGCAATAAAGTGCAGAATTAGAAATTGCAGAATATAAAGTGCTGAATCATAAATGACTTGAATGTAAATGGGAATGGGGAATTACTGATTGTAAAATTAAGCTATAAAGAAATGGATAGATAAGAATGGGAGAATTCATTGAGATTGGGAGATGTTGTCTCTTTGGATCAAATCTAGCTTATATCTTCTTCAATCATGCAACTCATTGACCTCTTGGCAATCTTGATTGATTGAGCCCCAATCCCTTGGTGACTCAATCTCTCAGATCTTGATCAATAGCCAATTTCTTGGTCTAATTGCTCATGAAGAGAGATATGCTTGGTACCTGATTATACCACACACCCTTGTAGGTCCAGGTAGAGGGGGGGATTATATGTCACGTATCCCATCACCAAAACCCAGAATCTACTCAGGTGTGAGAAGGGATTTCAAGCATGGTTTCATGTTTCCTTTCCCAAGGTTCCCATGAAACCCAATTGCATTCAATCTCTTTCCCAAGATAATTGAACACTAAGCATTAAAAATAAAATTCCTTCTAGCAAATCAAGAGAAGATGAAGAGAAGAAGAATTTCACTATTATAAATCCATCAAGTACTACAGAGCTCTCTCTCTCAATGAGAGGGAAGTTAGCTACTCATAGCTTGAAAAGTACTCAAAAGTGGAGTGTAAAAGTGGATCTAGAACTAACTGCTTAACCCTTCTTCAATACTCTTTGGGGGTATTTATACTACTCCTAGTGAAAATAAAGAAATTACAAAAGTGAAAAAGGGAAAATTACATTTTGGAGGGAAAGAAAATACTCAATAAACGTGACTCCTTAGCTGGCGTGTGGCTGGCGCTTCATCAGCGTGTCATGTGCCCTTCAAAATGGCTTGGCGTGCCACGCTTAATCTTTTAAGTGGCACGCTTGTCCCTTGTCAACCTTGGCATGCCACGCCTTCGAACTCAAGTGGCACGCCATAGTGGCATTCTTGTGTTGGCGTGCCACGCCTTTGAGCTCAAGTGGCCCGCCCTTTGATTTTTCCACTTCGTTTGCCTCTGGAAACTTGAACTAGCGTGGCACGCTTAGGGTCTGGCGTGCCACGCCCTTGTTATGTGCTTGGCTAAGCTTCTCTGGAAAGTTACACTAGCGTGGCACACCCAGGGTCTGGTGTGCCACGCCCCTTTGTGAGTGAGTGGTTCCTCTGTTTGGCGTGCCATGCCACGAACTCAAGTGGCACGCCCCAATGATGATTTGGCCTCTGAATGACACTGGCGTGCCACGCCTGGTTGCTCAAGTGGCACACCTAAGTGAAGAATAGTGATTGGCGTGCCACGCCTTCAATACCAAGTGGCACGCCCCATGTAATTGGCCTCTTCCACCCTCTCTGGAAACTTATACCAACGTGCCACGCCTAAAGGTTGGCGTGCCACGCCCATGATCTTATCTCGCTCCAGTAAGTGGTTCCATGCCTTGGCATTCAAGTGGCACGCCAAAGTGACTTTTTTGGAACTAGCGTGCCACGCCTTCGACACCAAGTGGCACGCCCAAGTGAGGTTGAGAGGTTGGTGTGCCACGCCTTCGACTTCAAGTGGCACGCCCATTCTTCAATTGCCTTCAGCCTCTTCTCTGGACCATTGTACCTGGTGCACAAAATTGTGATCATCAACTATGGCGCCAAACTTGGTAGCGCTCTCAAACGTGAATCACACTTTGTCACAATCCCGCACAACTAACCAACAAGTGCACTGGGTCGTCCAAGTAATAAACCTTACGTGAGTAAGGGTCGATCCCACGGAGATTGTTGGTATGAAGCAAGCTATGGTCATCTTGTAAATCTCAGTTAGGCGGATTCAAATGATTATAAAGGTTTCGAAATTATAAAATAAAATAGAGATACTTATGTAATTCAATGGTGGAAATTTCAGATAAGTGCATAGAGATGCTTGTTCCTGTTGAATCTCTGCTTTCCTACTATTTTCATCCAATTCTTCATACTCCTTTCCATGGCAAGCTGTATATAGGGCATCACCGTTGTCAATGGCTAGTTCCCATCCACTCAGTGAAAAAGGTCCAAATGCTCTTGTCACAGCACGGCTAATCAACTGTCGGTTCTCGATCATGTCGGAATAGAATCCATTGATTCTTTTGCATTTGTCATCATGCCCAGCAATCGCGAGTTTGAAGCTCGTCACAGTCATTCAATCCTTGAATCCAACTCAGAATACCACAGACAAGGTTTAGTCTTTCTGGATTCTCAAGAATGGCCGCCAATAATTCTAGCTTATACCACGAAGACTCTGATCTCACGGAATGGAAGGCTCGGTTGTCAGGCGAGGGCAACCATGCGTCGTGCATCAGGAATCCAAGAGATACACACTCTAGCTCTTGCTTGTAGAACGGAGGTGGTTGTCAGGCACATGTTCATTAGGATGGATGATGATGAGTGTCACGAATCATCACGTCCATCAGGTTGAAGTACGAATGATATCTTAGAACAAGAATAAGCTTGAATTGAATAAAAGGCAGTAGTAATTACATTAAAACTCGAGGTACAGCAGAGCTCCACACCCTTAATCTATGGTGTGTAGAAACTCCACTGTTGAAAATACATAAGTGATGGTGGTCCAGGCATGGCCGAATGGCCAGCCCCCATAAATATGAATAAAGGATCATAAGGTAATCCAAAAATGATCCAAAGATGTCTAATACAATAGTAAAATGTCCTATATATACTAGACTAGTTACTAGGTTTTACAGAAATAAGTAATTGATGCAGAAATCTACTTTCGGGGCCCACTTGGTGTGTGCTTGGGCTGAGCTTGAGCTTTACACGTGCAGAGGCTTCTTTTGGAGTTAAACGCCAAGTTGTAACGTGTTTTTGGCGTTTAACTCTGGTTCGTAACGTGTTTCTGGCATTTGACTCCAAAATGCAGTATGGAACTGGCGTTGAGCGCCAATTTGCGTCGTCTAATCTCGAATAAAGTATGGACTATTATATATTGCTGGAAAGCTCTGGATGTCTACTTTCCAATGCCATTGAAAGCGCGCCATTTGGATTCTGTAACTCCAAAAAATCTATTTCGAGTGTAGGGAGGTCAAAATCCAACAACATCAGCAGTCCTTTTGTCAGCCTTTTATCAGAGTTTTGGTCAGGTCCCTCAATTTCAGCCAGAAAATACCTGAAATCACAGAGAAACACAAAAACTCATAGTAAAGTCCTGAAATTTGAATTTAGCATAAAAACTAATGAAAACATCCCTAAAAGTAGCTAGATCCTACTAAAAACTACCTAAAAACAATGCCAAAAAGCGTATAAATTATCCGCTCATCACAACACCAAACTTAAATTGTTGCTTGTCCCCAAGCAACTGAAAATCAAATAGGATAAAAAGAAGAGAATATATTATAAATCTCAAAATATCAATGAATATCAGTTCTAATTAGATGAGCGGAACTTGTAGCTTTTTGCTTCTGAACAGTTTTGGCATCTCACTTTATCCTTTGAAGTTTAGAATGATTGGCATCTATAGGAAGTCAGAGTTCAGATAATGTTTATTGATTCTCCTAGTTAAGTATGTTGATTCTTGAACACAGCTACTTTTATGAGTCTTGGCCGTTGGTGCACGAAATTGTGATCACTACAACTTCGCACAACTAACCAGCAAGTGCACTGGGTCGTCCAAGTAATACCTTACGTGAGTAAGGGTCGATCCCACGGAGATTGGTGGTATGAAGCAAGCTATGGTCACCTTGTAAATCTCAGTCAGGCAGACTCAAATGGGTATGGATGATGAACGAAAATAACATAAAGATAAAGATAGAGATACTTATGTATATCATTGGTGTACGAGCTTCAGACAAGCATATGAAGATGCCTTCCCTTCCGTCTCTCTGCTTTCCTACTGTCTTCATCCAATCCTTCTTACTCCTTTCCATGGCAAGCTCGTGTAGGGTTTCACTGTTGTCAGCAGCTACCCCCCATCCTCTCAGTGAAAGCGATTGCATATGCTCCGTCACAGCATAGCGGAATTCATCTGTCGGTTCTCAATCAGGCGCGGAATAGAATCCAGTGATTCTTTTGCGTTATCACTAACGCCCCGCCCTCAGGGTTTGAAGCACGTCACAGTCATTCAGTCATTGAATCCTACTCAGAATACCACAGACAAGGTTAGACCTTCCGGATTCTCTTGAATGCTGCCATCAGGTCCTGCCTATACCACGAAGATTCCGGTTAAAGAATCCAAGAGATATTCACTAAGCCTCAGATGCTTGTAGAACAAGAGTGGTTGTCAGTCACTTTGTTCATGAGTGAGAATGGTGATGGGCGTCAATCATCACCTTCATCATGTTGAAGAACAAGTGATATCTTGGACAAAGAACAAGTGGAATTGAATAGAAGAACAATAGTAATTGCATTAATACTCGAGGTACAGCAGAGCTCCACACCTTAATCTATGGTGTGTAGAAACTCCACCATTGAAAATACATAAGAACAAAAGTGATCATTGGTTTCGGCCCCAGAGAGGGAACCAGAAGAACCAAGATGAAAATACAATAGTAAAAGGTCCTACTTATAGAAACTAGTAGCCTAAGGTGTACAAAGGTGAGTAAATGACATAAAAATCCACTTCCGGGCCCACTTGGTGTGTGCTTGGGCTGAGCAATGAAGTAATTTTCGTGTAGAGACTCTTCTTGGCGTTTAACTCCCATTTTGGTGCCAGTTTGGGCGTTTAACTCCCATTTAGGTGCCAGTTCCGGCGTTTAACGCTGGGATTTCTGTAGGTGACTTTAAACGCCGGTTTGGGCCATCAAATCTTGGGCAAAGTATGGACTATCATATATTGCTGGAAAGCCCAGGATGTCTACTTTCCAACGCCGTTGAGAGCGCGCCAATTGGGCTTCTGTAGCTCCAGAAAATCCACTTCGAGTGCAGGGAGGTCAGAATCCAACAGCATCTGCAGTCCTTTTGAGTCTCTGGATCAGATTTTTGCTCAGGTCCCTCAATTTCAGCCAGAAAATACCTGAAATCACAGAAAAACACACAAACTCATAGTAAAGTCCAGAAAAGTGAATTTTAACTAAAAACTAATAAAAATATAATAAAAACTCAACTAAAACTACCAAAAACATACTAAAAACAATGCCAAAAATCGTACAAATTATCCGCTCATCACAACACCAAACTTAAATTGTTGCTTGTCCCCAAGCAACTGAAAATCAAATAAGATAAAAAGAAGAGAATATACTATAGACTCCAAATTATCAATGAAACTAAGCTCCAAATTAGATGAGCGGGACTAGTAGCTTTTTGCCTCCGAACAGTTTTGGCATCTCACTCTATCCTTTGAAATTCAGAATGATTGGCTTCTTTAGGAACTCAGAATCTGGATAGTGTTATTGATTCTCCTAGTTAAGTATGATGGTTCTTGAACACAGCTACTTATTGAGTCTTGGCCGTGGCCCAAAGCACTCTGTCTTCCAGTATTACCACCGGATACATACATGCCACAGACACATAATTGGGTGAACCTTTTCAGATTGTGACTCAGCTTTGCTAAAGTCCCCAATTAGAGGTGTCCAGGGTTCTTAAGCACACTCTTTTTGCCTTGGATCACAACTTTATTTCTTTTCTTTTTCTTTCTCCCTTTTTTTTTCCTTCTTTTTCTCTTTTTTTTTTTTTTTTTTTGTATTCACTGCTTTTTCTTGCTTCAAGAATCATTTTTATGATTTTTCAGATCCTCAGTAACATGTCTCCTTTTTCATCATTCTTTCAAGAGCCAATAATTTTAACATTCATGAACCACAAATTCAAAAGACATATGCACTGTTTAAGCATACATTCAGAAAACAAAAATGTTGCCACCACATCAAACTAATTAAGCTAGTTTTAAAGATGAATTTGAAATCCTGTACTTCTTGTTCTTTTGATTAAAAACAGTTTTCATTTAAGAAAGGTGATGGATTCATATTCATAGCTTTATGGCATAGACACTAAGACACTAATGATCATAAGACACAAACATGGATAAACATAAAGCACAAAATTCGAAAAAAACAGAAGAATAAAGAACAAGGAAATCAAGGAACGGGTCCACCTTAGTGATGGCGGCTCTTTCTTGCTCTTGAAGATCCTATGGAGTGCTTGAGCTCCTCAATGTCTCTTCCTTGTCTTTGTTGCTCCTCCCTCATGATTCTTTGATCTTCTCCAATTTCATGGAGGAGGATGGCATGTTCTTGGTGCTCCACCCTTAGTTGTCCCATGTTGGAACTTTAATTTTCCTAGGGAGGTGTTAATTTGCTCCCAGTAGTCTTGTGGAGGAGAGTGCATCCCTTGAGGTATCTCAGGGATTTCTTGATGAGAGGGGTCTCTTGTTTGCTCCATCTTCTTCTTAGTGATGGGCTTGAGGTCATGCCTTCTCAGTTGAACCGGCTTTGGATGCCATAAATGGTTATGGAAAAACAAAAAGCAATGCTTTTACCACACCAAACTTAAAAGGTTTGCTCGTCCTCGAGCAAAAGAAGAAAGAAGTGAGTAGAAGAAGAATAAATGGAGGAGATGGATGTGAGTGGTGAAGAGGTATTGAGGTGATTGGTAAATGGGTGAAGAAGAAGAGAGAGGGTGGTGAGGTAGGTGGGGGTCCTGTGGGGCCCACAGATCCTTAGGTGTCAAGGAAAAGTCATCCCTGCACCAAATAGCATCAAAATCCACGTTTTGAGCCATTTCTGGCGTTAAACGCCGGGCTGGTGCCCATTCCTGGCGTTTAACGCCAGGTTCTTGCCCTTTCCTGGCGTTTAACGCCAGTCTGGTGCCCCTTTCTGGCGTTAAACGCCCAGAATGGTGCCAGACTGGGCGTTAAACGCCCAACTGCTAGCCTCACTGGCGTTTAAACGCCAGTGAGTTCTTCCTCCAGGGTGTGCTGTTTTTCTTCCTGTTTTTCATTCTGTTTTTGCTTTTTCAATGGATTTTGTGACTTCTTATGATCATCAACCTACAAAAAAGATAAAATAACAAAAGGAAATAGTTAATTATAAAACATTGGGTTGCCTCCCAACAAGCGCTTCTTTACTGTCATTAGCTTGACAGAGGACTCTCATGGAGCCTCAGAAATACTCAGAGCAATGTGGGAACCTCCCAACACCAAACTTAGAGTTTGAATGTGGGGGTTCAACACCAAACTTAGAGTTTGGTTGTGGCCTCCCAACACCAAACTTAGAGTTTGACTGTGGGGGCTCTATTTGACTCTAATTTGAGAGAAGCTCTTCATGCTTCTTCTCCATGGTAACAGAGGGATATCCTTGAGCCTTAAACACCAAGGATTTTTCATTCACTTGAATGATCAACTCTCCTCTATCAACATCAATCACAGCCTTTGCTGTGGCTAGGAAGGGTCTGCCAAGGATGATGGATTCATCCATGCATTTCCCAGTCTCTAGGACTATGAAATCAGTAGGGATGTAATGGTCTTCAACTTTTACCAGAACATCCTCTACAAGTCCATGAGCTTGTTTTCTTGAGTTGTCTGCCATCTCTAGTGAGATTTTTGCAGCTTGCACCTCAAAGATCCCTAATTTCTCCATTACAGAGAGGGGCATGAGGTTTACACTTGACCCTAAGTCACACAAGGCCTTCTTGAAGGTCATGGTGCCTATGGTACAAGGTATAGAAAACTTCCCAGGATCATGCCTCTTTTGAGGTAGTTTCTGCCTAGACAAGTCATCCAGTTCTTTGGTGAGCAAGGGAAGTTCATCTTCCCAAGTCTCATTTCCAAATAACTTGTCATTTAGCTTCATGATTGCTCCAAGATATTTAGCAACTTGCTCTTCAGTGACATACTCATCCTCTTCAGAGGAGGAATACTCATCAGAGCTCATGAAAGGCAGAAGTAAGTCCAATGGAATCTCTATGGTCTCATCTTGAGCCTCAGATTCCCATGGTTCCTTATTGGGGAACTCATTAGAGGTCAGTGGACGTCCAGTGAGGTCTTCCTTAGTGGCGTCCTCTGCCTCTTCTTCCTTCCAGAATTCGGCCATGTTGATGGCCTTGCACTCTCCCTTTGGATTTTCTTCTGTATTACTTGGGAGAGTACTTGGAGGGAGTTCAGTAACTTTCTTACTCAGCTGACCCACTTGTCCTTCCAAATTCCTAATGGAGGACCTTGTTTCATTCATGAAACTTTGAGTGGTCTTTATTAGATCAGAGACCATTGTTGCTAAGTCAGAGGTATTCTGCTTAGAACTCTCTGTCTGTTGCTGAGAAGATGATGGAAAAGGCTTGCCATTGCTAAACCTGTTTCTTCCACCATTATTGTTATTGAAACCTTGTTGAGGTCTCTCTTGATTCTTCCATGAGAGATTTGGGTGATTTCTCCATGAAGAATTGTAGGTGTTTCCATAGGGTTCTCCTAGGTAATTCACCTCTTCCATTGAAGGATTCTCAGGATCATAAGCTTCTTCCTCAGATGAAGCATCCTTAGTACTGCTTGGTGCATTTTGCATTCCAGACAGACTTTGAGAAATCAAATTGACTTGTTGAGTCAATATTTTATTCTGAGCCAGTATGGCATTCAGAGCATCAATCTCAAGAACTCCTTTCTTCTGATTTGTCCCATTGTTCACAGGATTCCTTTCAGAAGTGTACATGAATTGGTTATTTGCAACCATTTCAATTAGCTCTTGAGCCTCTGTAGGCGTCTTCTTCAGATGAAGAGATCCTCCAGCAGAGCTATCCAAAGACATCTTGGACAGTTCAGAGAGACCATCATAGAAAATACCTATGATGCTCCATTCAGAAAGCATGTCTGAGGGACATTTTCTGATTAATTGTTTGTATCTTTCCCAAGCTTCATAGAGGGATTCACCATCCTTCTGTCTGAAGGTTTGGACTTCCACTCTAAGCTTACTCAATTTTTGAGGTGGAAAGAATTTTGCCAGGAAGGCATTGATTAGCTTTTCCCAAGAGTCCAGGCTTTCTTTAGGTTGAGAATCCAACCATATTCTAGCTCTGTCTCTTACAGCAAAAGGGAATAGCATCAGTCTGTAGACCTCAGGGTCAACCCCATTAGTCTTGACTGTGTCACAGATTTGCAAGAACTCAGCTAAAAACTGATGAGGATCTTCCATTGGAAGTCCATGGAACTTGCAATTCTGTTGCATTAGAGAAACTAATTGAGGCTTTAGCTCAAAGTTGTTTGCTCCAATGGCAGGGATAGAGATGCTTCTCCCATAGAAATCAGGAGTAGGTGCAGTAAAGTCACCCAGCACCTTCCTTGCATTGTTTGCATTGTTGTTTTCGGCTGCCAAGTGTTCTTCTTCTTTGAAGAATTCGGTCAGGTCCTCTAAAGAGAGTTGTGCCTTGGCTTCTCTTAGTTTTCGCTTCAAGGTTCTCTCAGGTTCAGGGTCAGCTTCAACAAGAATGCCTTTGTCTTTGTTCCTGCTCATATGAAAGAGAAGAACAAGAAAATATGGAATCCTCTATGTCACAGTATAGAGATTCCTTGAGGTGTCAGAAGAAAAGAAAAGTAGAAGACAGAAGTAGAAAATTCGAACTTATCAAAGAAGATGGAGTTCGAATTTTGCATTAAGGAATAGTGTTAGTCCATAAATGGAAGGATGTGAGAAGAAGGGAAGTAATTTTCGAAAATTAAGAAAAAGATTTTGAAAACATTTTGAAAAACACTTAATTGATTTTCGAAAACAAAAGTGGGAAAGAAGTAAAGTGATTTTTGAAAAAGATTTTGAAATTAGAAATTAAAAAGATTTGATTGAAAACTATTTTGAAAAAGATGTGATTAAAAAGATTTGATTGAAAAGTTATGGTTTGAAAAAGATTTGATTTTGAAAAACTTTGAAAACTTGAAAAAAAATTGATTTTGAAAACAAAATCTTCCCCCTTTGCCATCCTGGCGTTAAACGCCCAGAATGGTGTACATTCTGGCGTTTAACGCCCAAACCTATACCTTTTTGGGCGTTAAACGCCCAACCAGGCACCCTGGCTGGCGTTTAAACGCCAGTCTGTCTTCTTCACTGGGCATTTTTGAATGCTCAGCTTTTTCTGTATAATTCCTCTGCAGTATGTTCTGAATCTTCAATTCTTTGTATCATTGACTTGAAAAGACACAAATTAAAAATATTTTTGGATTTTTAATAATCAAAATGCAACTAAAATCAAATAACAATGCATGCAAGACACCAAACTTAGCAGTTTGTATACTACTGACACTAATGAGAATGCATATGAGAAACAACAAAACACTCAAGTCAATAGAATTCAAAGATCAAAACAAGAAATCATCAAGAACAACTTGAAGATTAATGAGGACACATGCATGAATGCAATAAGAACAGAAACATGCAATTGACACGAAACTTAAGATGAGACTCTAGACTCAAACAAGAACATAAAATATTTTTGGTTTTTATGATTTTGTAATTTTTTTTGTGCTTTTTCGAAAATTATATGGAAAAGAAAATAAAGGTATCAAAATTCTTAATGAGAATTCCAGGAATCATGCAATGTTAGTCTAAAGCTTTAGTCTAAAGGAATTAGACATAGCTAGCTAAGCTTCAGCAAGACATTGCATTCAAGAGCTAAATTGATGATGATCAATCAGCTTTGGTGATGATAAGAACATCACCTTGAAACACTAGAATTCATTCTTAAGAACTCTGAAGAAAATAAATACCTAATCTAAGCAACAAGATGAACCGTCAGTTGTCCATACACAAGAACAATCCCCGGCAACGGCGCCAAAACTTGGTGCACGAAATTGTGATCACTACAACTTCGCACAACTAACCAGCAAGTGCACTGGGTCGTCCAAGTAATACCTTACGTGAGTAAGGGTCGATCCCACGGAGATTGCTGGTATGAAGCAAGCTATGGTCACCTTGTAAATCTCAGTCAGGCAGACTCAAATGGGTATGGATGATGAACGAAAATAACATAAAGATAAAGATAGAGATACTTATGTATATCATTGGTGTACGAGCTTCAGACAAGCATATGAAGATGCCTTCCCTTCCGTCTCTCTGCTTTCCTACTGTCTTCATCCAATCCTTCTTACTCCTTTCCATGGCAAGCTCGTGTAGGGTTTCACTGTTGTCAGCAGCTACCCCCCATCCTCTCAGTGAAAGCGATTGCATATGCTCCGTCACAGCATAGCGGAATTCATCTGTCGGTTCTCAATCAGGCGCGGAATAGAATCCAGTGATTCTTTTGTGTTATCACTAACGCCCCGCCCTCAGGGTTTGAAGCACGTCACAGTCATTCAGTCATTGAATCCTACTCAGAATACCACAGACAAGGTTAGACCTTCCGGATTCTCTTGAATGCTGCCATCAGGTCCTGCCTATACCACGAAGATTCCGGTTAAAGAATCCAAGAGATATTCACTAAGCCTCAGATGCTTGTAGAACAAGAGTGGTTGTCAGTCACTTTGTTCATGAGTGAGAATGGTGATGGGCGTCAATCATCACCTTCATCATGTTGAAGAACAAGTGATATCTTGGACAAAGAACAAGTGGAATTGAATAGAAGAACAATAGTAATTGCATTAATACTCGAGGTACAGCAGAGCTCCACACCTTAATCTATGGTGTGTAGAAACTCCACCGTTGAAAATACATAAGAACAAAAGTGATCATTGGTTTCGGCCCCAGAGGGAACCAGAAGAACCAAGATGAAATACAATAGTAAAAGGTCCTACTTATAGAAACTAGTAGCCTAAGGTGTACAAAGGTGAGTAAATGACATAAAAATCCACTTCCGGGCCCACTTGGTGTGTGCTTGGGCTGAGCAATGAAGTAATTTTCGTGTAGAGACTCTTCTTGGCGTTTAACTCCCATTTTGGTGCCAGTTTGGGCGTTTAACTCCCATTTAGGTGCCAGTTCCGGCGTTTAACGCTGGGATTTCTGTAGGTGACTTTGAACGCCGGTTTGGGCCATCAAATCTTGGGCAAAGTATGGACTATCATATATTGCTGGAAAGCCCAGGATGTCTACTTTCCAACGCCGTTGAGAGCGCGCCAATTGGGCTTCTGTAGCTCCAGAAAATCCACTTCGAGTGCAGGGAGGTCAGAATCCAACAACATCTGCAGTCCTTTTGAGTCTCTGGATCAGATTTTTGCTCAGGTCCCTCAATTTCAGCCAGAAAATACCTGAAATCACAGAAAAACACACAAACTCATAGTAAAGTCCAGAAAAGTGAATTTTAACTAAAAACTAATAAAAATATAATAAAAACTCAACTAAAACTACCAAAAACATACTAAAAACAATGCCAAAAAGCGTACAAATTATCCGCTCATCAGCCGTGGCCCTAAGCACTTTGTTTTCCAGTATTACCACCGGATACATAAATGTCACAAACACGTAACTGGGTGAACCTTTTCAGATTGTGACTCAGCTTTGCTAAAGTCCCCAGTTAGAGGTGTCCAGAGCTCTTAAGCACACTCTTTTTGCTTTGGATCACGACTTTAACCACTCAGTCTCAAGCTTTTCACTTGGACCTGCATGCCATAAGCACATGGTTAGGGACAGCTTGATTTAGCCGCTTAGGCTTGGATTTCATTTCCTTGGGCCCTCTTATCCATTGATGCTCAAAGCCTTGGATCCTTTTTACCCTTGCCTTTTTGTTTTAAGGGCTATTGGCTTTTTCTGCTTGCTTTTTCTTTTTCTTTCATATTTTCATATTTTTTTTGCCACTTTTTTTTCGCAAGCTTTGTTCTTCACTGCTTTTTCTTGCTTCAAGAATCAATTTTATGATTTTTCAGATCATCAATAACATTTCTCTTGTTTATCATTCTTTCAAGAGCCAACAATTTTAACATTCATAAACAACAAGATAAAAAATATGCACTGTTCGAGCATTCATTCAGAAAACAAAAAGTATTGTCACCACATCAATATAATTAAACTAAATTCAATGATGAATTCGAAATTCATGTACTTCTTGTTCTTTTGTATTAAAAATATTTTTTATTTAAGAAAGGTGAAGGATTCATGGATTTATTCATAGCCTTAAGACATAGTTGCTAAATACTAATGATCATGTAGTAAAGACATAAACATAGACAAACATATAGCATAAAAACCGAAAAACAGAGAAATAAGAACAAGGAATGAGTCCACCTTAGTGATGGTGGCGTCTTCTTCTTGATGGACCAATGATGTCCTTGAGCTCTTCTATGTCTCTTCCTTGCCTTTGTTGCTCCTCCCTCATTGCTCTTTGATCTTCTCTAATCTCATGGAGAATCATGGAATGCTCTTGATGTTCCACCCTTAATTTATCCATGTTGTAACTCAAGTCTTCTAGAGAAGTATTGAGTTGTTCCCAATAGTTGTTGGGAGGAAAGTGCATCCCTTGAGGTATTGATGAGCGGATAATTTATACACTTTTTGGCATTGTTTTTAGTATGTTTTTAGTATGATCTAGTTAGTTTTTAGTATATTTTTATTAGTTTTTAGTTAAAATTCACTTTTCTGGACTTTACTATGAGTTTGTGTGTTTTTCTGTGATTTCAGGTATTTTCTGGCTGAAATTGAGGGACCTGAGCAAAAATCTGATTCAGAGACTAAAAAGGACTGCAGATGCTGTTGGATTCTGACCTCCCTGCATTCGAAGTGGATTTTCTGGAGCTACAGAAGCCCAATTGGCGCGCTCTCAACGGCGTTGGAAAGTAGACATCCTGGGCTTTCCAGCAATATATGATAGTCCATACTTTGCCCAAGATTTGATGGCCCAAACCGGCGTTCAAAGTCACCTCAAGAAATCCCAGCGTTAAACGCTGGAACTGGCACCCAAATGGGAGTTAAACGCCCAAACTGGCATAAAAGCTGGCGTTTAACTCCAAGAAGAGTCTCTACACGAAATTGCTTCATTGCTCAGCCCAAACACACACCAAGTGGGCCCGGAAGTGGATTTTTATGTCATTTACTCATTTCTGTAAACCCTAGGCCACTTGTTATCTATAAGTAGGACCTTTTACTATTGTATTAGAGGACTTTGGTAGCTATCTTCATTTTTATGCTATCTTAGATCATTGGGAGGCTGGCCATTCGGCCATGCCTAGACCTTGTTCTTATGTATTTTCAACGGTGGAGTTTCTACACACCATAGATTAAGGTGTGGAGCTCTGCTGTACCTCGAGTATTAATGCAATTACTATTGTTCTTCCATTCAATTCCGCTTGTTCTTTATCCAAGATATCACTTGTTCTTCAACTTGATGAATGTGATGATCCGTGACACTCATCATCATTCTCACCTATGAACAAGGTGACTGACAACCACTTCTGTTCTACAAGCAATCAAGGCTCTAGTGAATATCTCTTGGATTCCTGATTGCACGATGCATGGTTGATCGCCTGACAACCGAGTGCTCGCCTGACAAACGAGCCAACCATTCCGTGAGATCAGAGTCTTCGTGGTATAGGCGAGAACTGATGGCAGCATTCAAGAGAATCCGGAAGGTCTAACCTTGTCTGTGGTATTCTGAGTAGGATTCAATGACTGAATGACTGTGACGTGCTTCAAACTCCTAGCAGGCGGGGCGTTAGTGACAGACACAAAAGTATCGATGGATATTATTCCGGCCTGACTGAGAACCGACAGCTGAATTCCGCTATGCCGTGACAGGGCATATGCAATCGCTTTCACTGAGAGGATGGGAGGTAGCCATTGACAACGGTGAAACCCTACACGAGCTTGCCATGGAAAGGAGTAAGAAGGATTGGATGAAGACAGTAGGAAAGCAGAGAGACGGAAGGGAAAGCATCTTCATGCGCTTATCTGAAGTTCCTACCAATGAATTACATAAGTATCTCTATCTTTATCTTTTATGTTATTTTCGTTCATCACCATATACATTTGAGTCTGCCTGACTAAGATTTGCAAGATGACCATAGCTTGCTTCATACTAACAATCTCCGTGGGATCGACCCTTACTCACGTAAGGTATTACTTGGACGACCCAGTGCACTTGCTGGTTAGTTGTGCGAAGTTGTGTAATGCCATGGAATTGAACTACCAAGTTTTTGGAGTTCATGACCGGGGATTATGAGAGTTGTGAAAAGTATTGTTCACAATTTCGCGCACCAAGTTTTTGGCGCCGTTGCCGGGGATTGTTCAAGTTTTGAGCAAGCTTTTGGTAACAATGCCTGAGATTGTTCAGTTTGGACAACTGACGGTACATCTTGTTGCTTAGATTAGGTACTTTTTTTTTCGAAATTCTTAAAGATGAATTCTAGAGTTTCATGATGATTTGTTGAAATCTGGCTGGCTGAGAAGTCATGTCTAATCTCATTGGACCGAGGTTTCAACTTATCATCACAAGAGCTTGTTGATTTTTATCAATCTTGCTTTTGGAGCAGTGATCTGCTAAGGCTTGGCTGGCCTTTGGCCATGTCTAGTGTTTTGGACCGAAGCTTTCTTTGAAAGCTTGGCTGGCTGTGAATCCATGTCTAATTCCTGGACCGGAGTCTTAGACTAGCATTGCACTGATTCCTGGAATTCTCATTAAGAATTTTGATATCTTTTTCCACTTAATTTTCGAAAAACACAAAAAAAATCAAAAAAAAAATTTCATAAAAACCAAAAATATGTTATGTTCCTTGCTGAGACACTAGTCTCATCTTAAGTTTGGTGTCAATTGCATACATTCATTCATGTATCTTAAGGATCTTCAAGTAATTCTTGATGATTTCTTACTCTGATCTTTGAATTCTTTTGGCTTGAGTGTTTATGTGTCTCATATAGTGTCAGTAATATACAAACTGCTAAGTTTGGTGTCTTGCATGCATTGTTATTTCATTCTTGTTGCATTTTGATTATTAAAAATCCAAAAATATTTTTAATTTTTGTCTTTTCAAGTCAATAATACAAAGAATTGAAGATTCAGAACATGCTGCTGAGGAATTATACAGAAAAAGCTGAGCATTCAAAAATGCCCAGTGAAGAAGACAGACTGGCGTTTAAACGCCAGCCAGGGTACCTGGTTGGGCGTTTAACGCCCAAAGAGGTAGCATTTTGGGCGTTAAACGCCAGAATGGAGGCCATTCTGGGCGTTTAACGCCAGGATGGCAAAGGGGGAAGATTTTGTTTTTCAAATCATTTTTTTTCAAGTTTTCTAAGCTTTTCAAAATCAAATCTTTTTCAAATCATATCTTTTCAATCAAATGTTTTCAAAATCAATTCCTTTCCTTTTTCAAAGATACTTACTAACAATTAATGATTTGATTGAACATCTCAAATATGTTGCCTTTTCTGTTGAGGAAGGTTTAATGTTTGAATCATATCTTTTCTTGATAGCCAAGTTACTAATTTTTAAAATCAAATCTTTTTAAAATTGTTTTCAAATCATATCTTTTCAATCACATATTTTTAAAATCAATCATATCTTCTTAACCTCATCTTTTTCAAAATAGTTTTCAATCAAATCTTTTTGACTTCTAATTTCAAAATCTTTTTCAAAAATCACTTGATTTCTTTTCCACTTTCAATTTTCGAAAATTATCAATCAATTTTGAAAATGTTTTTGACATCTTTCTAATTAATTTTCGAAAATTCTCTTCCCTCCTTCTCACATCCTTCTATTTATGGAGTACTACTCCTTCTTAATGCACAATTCGAACTTTATCTCATCAAGTTCGAATTCTTCTACCTTCTTTCTTCTATTTTTCTTTTCCTCTGGCACCTCAAGGAATCTCTATACTGTGACATAGAGGATTTCACATCTTCTTGTTCTCTTCTCTTTCTTATGAGCAGGAGCAAAGACAAAGGCATTCTTGTTGAAGCTGACCCTGAACCTGAGAGGACCTTGAAGCGAAAGCTAAGAGAAGCTAAAGCACAACTCTCTTTAGAGGACCTGACCGAATTCTTCAAAGAAGAAGAACACATGGCAGCCGAAAACAATAACAATGCAAACAATGCAAGGAAGGTGCTAGGTGACTTTACTGCACCTACTCCCGACTTCTATGGGAGAAGCATTTTTATCCCTGCCATTGGAGCAAACAACTTTGAGCTTAAGCCTCAATTAGTTTCTCTAATGCAACAGAATTGCAAATTCCATGGACTTCCAATGGAAGATCCTCATCAGTTTTTAGCTGAGTTCTTGCAAATCTGTGACACAGTCAAGACTAATGGGGTAGACCCTGAGATCTATAGACTTATGCTATTCCCTTTTGCTGTAAGAGACAGAGCTAGAATATGGTTGGACTCACAACCTAAAGATAGCCTGGACTCTTGGGAAAAGCTAGTCAATGCCTTCTTGGCAAAGTTCTTTCCACCTCAAAAATTGAGCAAGCTTAGAGTGGAAGTCCAAACCTTCAGACAGAAGGATGGAGAATCCCTCTATGAAGCTTGGGAAAGATACAAACAATTGATCAGAAAATGTCCTTCTGACATGCTTTCTGAATGGAGCATCATAGGTATTTTCTATGATGGTCTCTCTGAACTATCCAAGATGTCTTTGGATAGCTCTGCGGGAGGATCTCTTCATCTGAAGAAGACGCCTACAGAAGCTCAAGAGCTGATTGAAATGGTTGCAAATAACCAATTCATGTACACTTCTGAAAGGATCCTGTGAACAATGGGACAATCAGAAGAAAGGAGTTCTTGAGATTGATACTCTGAATGCCATATTGGCTCAGAACAAAATATTGACTCAACAAGTCAATTTGATCTCTCAAAGTCTGTCTGGAATGCAAAATGCACCAAGCAGTACTAAGGAAGCTTCATCTGAGGAAGAAGCCTATGATCCTGAGAACCCTTCAATGAAAGAGGTGAATTACCTAGGAGAACCCTATGGAAACACCTACAATTCTTCATGGAGAAATCACCGAAATTTCTCATGGAAGAATCAAGAGAAACCTCAACAAGGTTTCAACAACAATAATGGTGGAAGAAATAGGTTTAGCAATGGCAAGCCTTTTCCATCATCTTCTCAGCAACAGACAGAGAGTTCTAAGCAGAATACCTCTGACTTAGCAACCATGGTCTCTGATCTAATCAAAACCACTCAAAGTTTCATGACTGAAACAAGGTCCTCCATTAGGAATTTGGAGGCACAAGTGGGACAGCTGAGCAAGAAAATCACTGAACTCCCTCCTAGTACTCTCCCAAGCAATACTGAAGAAAATCCAAAAGGAGAGTGCAAGGCCATCAATATGGCCGAATTCTGGGAGGAAGAAGAGGCAATGAACGCCACTGAGGAAGACCTCACTGGACGTCCACTGGCCTCCAATGAGTTCCTTAATGAGGAACCATGGGAATCTGAGGCTCAAAATGAGACCATAGAGATTCCATTGGAATTAATTCTGCCATTCATGAGCTCTGATGAATATTCTTCCTCTGAAGAGGATGAGTATGTCACTGAAGAGCAAGTTGCTAAATACCTTGGAGCAATCATGAAGCTAAATGACAAGTTATTTGGAAATGAGACTTGGGAGAATGAACCCCCTTTGCTCACCAAAGAACTGGATGACTTGTCTAGGCAGAAACTACCTCAAAAGAGACAAGATCCTGGGAAGTTTTCAATACCTTGTACCATAGGCACCATGACCTTCAAGAAGGCTCTGTGTGACTTAGGGTCAAGTGTAAACCTCATGCCTCTCTCTGTAATGGAGAAGCTAGGGATCTTTGAGGTGCAAGCTGCAAGAATCACATTAGAGATGGCAGACAACTCAAGAAAACAAGCTCATGGACTTGTAGAGGATGTTTTGGTGAAGATTGAAGACCATTACATCCCTGCTGATTTCATAGTCCTAGAGACTGGGAAGTGCATGGATGAAACCATCATCCTTGGCAGACCCTTCCTAGCCACAGCAAAGGCTGTGATTGATGTTGATAGAGGCGAGCTGATCATTCAAGTGAATGAAGAATCCTTTGTGTTTAAGGCTCAAGGATATCCCTCTGTCACCATGGAAAGGAAGCATGAAGAGCTTCTCTCAAATCAGAGTCAAACAGAGCCCCCACAGTCAAATTCTAAGTTTGGTGTTGGGAGGCCACAACCAAACTCTAAGTTTGGTGTTGAACCCCCACATTCAAACTCTAAGTTTGGTGTTGGAAGGTTCCAACATTGCTCTGATCTTTTGTGAGGCTCCATGAGAGTCCTCTGTCAAGCTAATGACAATAAAGAAGCGCTTGTTGGGAGGCAACCCAATGTTTTATAATTAACTATTTCCTTTTGTTATTTTATCTTTTTTGTAGGTTGATGATCATGAGAAGTCACAAAATCAATGAAAAAAGCAAAAACAGAATGAAAAACAGGAAGAAAAACAGCACACCCTGGAGGAAGATGTTGCTGGCGTTTAAACGCCAGTGAGGTTAGCTGTTGGGCGTTTAACGCCCAGTCTGGCACCATTCTGGGCGTTTAACGCCAGAAAGGGGCACCAGACTGGCGTTAAACGCCAGAAAAGGGCAAGAACCTGGCGTTAAACGCCAGGAATGGGCACCAGCCCGGCGTTTAATGCCAGAAATGGCTCAAAACGTGATTTTGAGCAACATTTGGTGCAGGGATGACTTTTCCTTGACACCACAGGATCTGTGGACCCCACAGGACCCCCACCTACCCCACCACCACTCTCTCTCTTCTTCCCCCATTCACCAATCACCTCAATACCTCTTCCCCAAAAACCCTTCACCTATCAAATCCCATCTTTCTCTTCACCACTCACATCCATCCTTCATAAAACCCCACCTAACCTTCCATTCAAATTCAAACCACTTTCCCACCCAAACCCAACCATTATGGCCGAACTCCATCTCCCCTCTCTCCTATAAATACCCTTCTTCACTCCTTCATTTTCACACAACCTAAACACCATCTCTCTCCCCTTTGGCCGAATACAAAGCCATTCCCTTTCTCCTCATTCTTCTTCTTCTACTCTCTTCTTTCTTCTTTTGCTCGAGGACGAGCAAACATTTTAAGTTTGGTGTGGTAAAAGCATTGCTTTTTGTTTTTCCATAACCATTTATGGCATCCAAGGCCGGAGAAACCTCTAGAAAGAGGAAAGGGAAGGCAAAAGCTTCCACCTCCGAGTCATGGGAGATGGAGAGATTCATCTCAAGGGTGCATCAAGACCCCTTCTATGAAGTTGTGGCCTTGAAGAAGGTGATCCCCGAGGTCCCCTTTTCACTCAAAAAGGGTGAATATCCGGAGATCCGCCATGAGATCCGAAGAAGAGGTTGGGAAGTACTGACCAACCCCATTCAACAAGTCGGAATCTTGATGGTTCAAGAGTTCTATGCCAATGCATGGATCACAAAGAACCATGATCAAAGAATGAACCCGAATCCAAAGAATTATCTTACTATGGTTCGGGGGAATTACTTGGATTTTAGTCCGGAAAGTGTAAGGTTGGCATTCAATTTGCCCATGATGCAAGGAGATGAACATCCTTACACTAGAAGGGTCAACTTTGATCAAAGGTTGGACCAAGCCCTCACAGTCATATGTGAAGAGGGCGCACAATGGAAGAGAGATTCAAGAGGCAAGCCGGTTCAATTGAGAAGGCATGACCTCAAACCCGTGGCTAGAGGATGGTTGGAGTTCATCCAACGCTCAATCATTCCCACTAGCAACCGGTCCGAAGTTACTCTAGACCGGGCCATCATGATTCATAGCATCATGATTGGAGAAGAAGTGGAAGTTCATGAGGTTATAGCCCAAGAACTCTATAAAGTGGCGGACAAGTCTTCCACCTTGGCAAGGCTAGCCTTTCCTCATCTCATTTGTCACCTCTGTTATTCAGTTGGAGTTGACATAGAAGGAGATACCCCCATTGATGAGGACAAGCCCATTACCAAGAAAAGGATGGAGTACACAAGAGACCCCACTCATCATGAGATCCCTGAGATTCCTCAAGGGATTCACTTTCCTCCACAAAACTATTGGGAGCAACTAAACACCTCCCTAGGAGAACTGAGTTCCAACATGGGACAACTAAGGGTGGAGCATCAAGAACACTCCATCATCCTTCATGAAATTAGAGAAGACCAAAGAATCATGAGGGAGGAGCAACAAAGACAAGGAAAAGACATTGAGGAGCTCAAGCACTCCATAGGATCTTCAAGAGGAAGAAAGAGCCGCTATCACTAAGGTGGACCCGTTCTTTGATTTCCTTGTTCTTTATTCTTCTGTTTTTCGAATTTTATGCTTATGTTTATCCATGTTTGTGTCTTGTGATCATTAGTGTCTATGCCTTAAAGTTATGAATGTCCTATGAATCCATCACCTTTCTTAAATAAAAACGTGCTTAATTGAGAAAAAAGGAAAGAATTGCATGAATTTTGAATTTTATAATAGTTTAATTATTTTGATGTGGTGGCAACACTCTTGTTCTCTGAATGTATGCTTAAACAGTGCATATGTATCTTGAATTTGTGGTTCATGAAGGTTGGCTCTTGAAAGAATGATGAAAAAGGAGACATGTTACTGAGGATCTGAAAAATCATTTAAAAATGATTCTTGAAGCAAGAAAAAGCAGTGAATACAAAAAAAAAGAAGAAAAAAAAAAAGCAAGCGAAAAAAACAGAGAGAAAAAAAAAGAAAACCGAAAAAAAAAAGAAAAATAAAAGAGAGAATAAAGTTGTGATCCAAGGCAAAAAGAGTGTGCTTAAGAACCCTGGACACCTCTAATTGGGGACTTTAGCAAAGCTGAGTCACAATCTGAAAAGGTTCACCCAATTATGTGTCTGTGGCATGTATGTATCCGGTGGTAATACTGGAAGACAGAGTGCTTTGGGCCACGGCCAAGACTCAATAAGTAGCTGTGTTCAAGAATCATCATACTTAACTAAGAGAATCAATAACACTATCTGGATTCTGAGTTCCTAAAGAAGCCAACCATTCTGAATTTCAAAGGATAGAGTGAGATGCCAAAACTGTTCAGAGGCAAAAAGCTAAAAGCCCCGCTCATCTAATTAATACTGATCTTCATAGATGTTTTTGGAATTCATTGCATATTCTCTTCTTTTTATCTTATTTGATTTTCAGTTGCTTGAGGACAAGCAACAATTTAAATTTGGTGTTGTGATGAGCGGATAATTTATACACTTTTTGGCATTGTTTTTAGTATGTTTTTAGTATGATCTAGTTAGTTTTTAGTATATTTTTATTAGTTTTTAGTTAAAATTCACTTTTTTGGACTTTACTATGAGTTTGTGTGTTTTTCTGTGATTTCAGGTATTTTCTGGCTGAAATTGAGAGACCTGAGCAAAAATCTGATTCAGAGACTAAAAAGGACTGCAGATGCTGTTGGATTCTGACCTCCCTGCATTCGAAGTGGATTTTCTGGAGCTACAGAAGCCCAATTGACGCGCTCTCAACGGCGTTGGAAAGTAGACATCCTGGGCTTTCCAGCAATATATGATAGTCCATACTTTGCCCAAGATTTGATGGCCCAAACCGGCGTTCAAAGTCACCTCAAGAAATCCCAGCGTTAAACGCTGGAACTGGCACCCAAATGGGAGTTAAACGCCCAAACTGGCATAAAAGCTGGCGTTTAACTCCAAGAAGAGTCTCTACACGAAATTGCTTCATTGCTCAGCCCAAACACACACCAAGTGGGCCCGGAAGTGGATTTTTATGTCATTTACTCATTTCTGTAATCCCTAGGCCACTAGTTATCTATAAGTAGGACCTTTTACTATTGTATTAGAGGACTTTGGTAGCTATCTTCATTTTTATGCTATCTTAGATCATTGGGAGGCTGGCCATTCGGCCATGCCTAGACCTTGTTCTTATGTATTTTCAACGGTGGAGTTTCTACACACCATAGATTAAGGTGGAGCTCTGCTGTACCTCGAGTATTAATGCAATTACTATTGTTCTTCCATTCAATTCCGCTTGTTCTTTATCCAAGATATCACTTGTTCTTCAACTTGATGAATGTGATGATCCGTGACACTCATCATCATTCTCACCTATGAACAAGGTGACTGACAACCACTTCTGTTCTACAAGCAATCAAGGCTCTAGTGAATATCTCTTGGATTCCTGATTGCACGATGCATGGTTGATCGCCTGACAACCGAGTGCTCGCCTGACAAACGAGCCAACCATTCCGTGAGATCAGAGTCTTCGTGGTATAGGCGAGAACTGATGGCAGCATTCAAGAGAATCCGGAAGGTCTAACCTTGTCTGTGGTATTCTGAGTAGGATTCAATGACTGAATGACTGTGACGTGCTTCAAACTCCTAGCAGGCGGGGCGTTAGTGACAGACGCAAAAGTATCGATGGATATTATTCCGGCCTGACCGAGAACCGACAGCTGAATTCCGCTATGCCGTGACAGGGCATATGCAATCGCTTTCACTGAGAGGATGGGAGGTAGCCATTGACAACGGTGAAACCCTACACGAGCTTGCCATGGAAAGGAGTAAGAAGGATTGGATGAAGACAGTAGGAAAGCAGAGAGACGGAAGGGAAAGCATCTTCATGTGCTTATCTGAAGTTCCTACCAATGAATTACATAAGTATCTCTATCTTTATCTTTTATGTTATTTTCGTTCATCACCATATACATTTGAGTCTGCCTGACTAAGATTTGCAAGATGACCATAGCTTGCTTCATACTAACAATCTCCGTGGGATCGACCCTTACTCACGTAAGGTATTACTTGGACGACCCAGTGCACTTGCTGGTTAGTTGTGCGAAGTTGTGTAATGCCATGGAATTGAACTACCAAGTTTTTGGAGTTCATGACCGGGGATTATGAGAGTTGTGAAAAGTATTGTTCACAATTTCGCACACCAGGCATCTCAGGGATTCTTTGATGATGAGCTTCCTCATGTGTCTCTTGAGATCCATGAATGGGCTCTCTTGTTTGCTCCATCCTCTTCTTAGTGATGGGCTTATCCTCTTCAATGAGGATGTCTCCTTCTATGACGAGGAAAAGCTAGCCTTGCCATGGTGGAGGACTTTTTGGCTATTTTGTAGAATTCAAGAGAGATTACTTCATGAACTTCTACTTCCTCTCCAATCATGATACTATGGATCATGATGGCCCGATCCACAGTAACTTCAGATCAGTTGTAAGTGGGGATGATGGAGCGTTGGATGAACTCCAACCATCCTCTAGCCACAGGCTTAAGGTCCAGTCTTCTCAATTGAACCGGCTTGCCTCTTGAGTCTCTTTTCCATTGAGCTCCTTCCATACATATGTCCATAAGGACTTGGTCCAACCTTTGATCAAAGTTGACCCTTCTAGTGTAGGGGCGTGCATCTTCTTGCATCATAGGCAAGTTGAATGCCAACCTTACATTTTTCGGACTGAAACCTAAGTATTTCCCCCGAACCATTGTAAGATAATTTTTTGGATTCGGTTTCATACTTTGATCACGGTTCCTAGTGATCCATACATTGGTATAGAACTCTTGAACCATTAAGATTCTGACTTGTTGAATGGGGTTGGTCAGAACTTCCCAACCTCTTCTTTGGATCTCATGTCGGATCTCCGGATACCTATTTTTCTTGAGCTTGAAAGGGACCTCAAGGATCACCATCTTCTTGGCCACAACATCATAGAAGTGGTCTTCATGGACCTTTGAGATGAATCTCTCCATCTCCCATGACTTGGAGGTGGAAGCTTTTGTCTTCCCTTTCCCTTTTCTAGAGGTTTCTCCGGCCTTAGGTGCCATAAGTGGTTATGGAAAAACAAAAAAGCTATGCTTTTATCACACCAAACTTAGAATATTGCTCGCCCTTGAGCAAGAGAAGAAAGAAAAGAAAAGAAGAAAAGGAAGAAGAAGAAAATGGAGGGGAGAGAGAGATGTGTATTCGGCCAAGGGGGAGAAGAGAGGGTTGTGTTGTGTGAAAATGAAGAGGGATAGAGAGGTTTATATAGTGGGGGGAGAGGGGTTAAGGTTCGGCCATATTGGGTGGGTTTGGGTGGGAAAGTGATTTTGAATTTTGAAGGTTGGTGGGGTTTATGGGGAAGAATGGATGGATGTGAGTGGTGAAGAGGTGATGGGGAAGAGAGATTGAAGTGATTGGTGAAGGGTTTTTTTTTTTGGGGAAGAGTGTTATTGGGTTGTGTGAAGAAGAGAAAAGGTAAGTTGAGGTATGTGGGGATCCTGTGGGGTCCACAGATCCTGAGACGATCCTGTGGGGTCCATAGATCCTGAGGTGTCAAGGATTTACATCCTTGCACCAATGAGGTGTGTAAAACGCCCTTTTCATACAATCCTGGCGTTTAACACCATATTAATGCTTGTTTCTGGCGTTAAACGCCAATTCTATGCTTGTTTTGGGCGTTCAACGCCAGTCTATAGCATGTTTCTGGCGTTGAACGTCAACTTCCCTCAGTGTGCAATCCTGGCATTTAAATGCCAGATTGCTGCATGTTTCTGGTGTTCAACGCCAGATCCATGCTCTGTTTTGGCGTTGAATGCCATCCAGATGCTCCTTACTGGCGTTTAAACGCCAATAAGCCCTTCCTCCAAGGTGTGCTGTTTCTTCTGCTGTTTTTGATTCTGTTTTTGATTTTAGTATTTGTTTTGTGACTCCACATGATCATGAACCTAAGAAAACATAAAAAAACAGTAAAATAAAATAAAATTAGATAAATAAAAATTGGGTTGCCTCCCAATAAGCGCTTCTTTAATGTCAATAGCTTGACAGTGGGCTCTCATGGAGCCTCACAGGTGATCAAGTTAATGTTGTAGACTCCCAACACCAAACTTAGAGCTTGAATGTGGGGGTTCAACACCAAACTTAGAGTTTGGTTGTGCCTCCCAATACCAAACTAGTTTGTGGGGGCTTTGTTTGACTCTGTATTGAGAGAAGCTTTTCATGCTTCCTCTCCATGGTTGCAGAAGAAGATCCTTGAGCTTTAAATACAAGATAGTCCCCATTTAATTGAAGGACTAGCTCTCCTCTGTCAACATCAATCACAGCTCCTGCTGTGGCTAGGAAGGGTCTTCCAAGGATGATGCATTCATCCTCCTCCTTTCTAGTGTCTAAGATTATGAAATCAGCAGGGATGTAAAGGCCTTTAACCTTTACTAACACGTCCTCTACTAATCCATAAGCTTCTCTTACTGACTTGTCTGCCATCTGTAATGAGAATATGGCAGGCTGTACCTCAATGATCCCCAGCTTCTCCATTACAGAGAGTGGCATAAGATTTATGCCTGACCCTAGGCCACACAGAGCTTTCTCAAAGGTCATGGTGCCTATGGTACAGGGTATTAAGAATTTCCCAGGATCTTGTTTCTTTTGAGGTAAAGTTTGCTGAACCCATGTATCAAGTTCACTAATGAGCAAGGGAGGTTCACCTTCCCAAGTCTCATTACCAAATAACTTGGCATTCAGCTTCATGATGGCTCCTAGATATTGAGCAACTTACTCTCCAGTTACATCTTCATCCTCTTCAGAGGAAGAATAGTCTTCAGAGCTCATGAATGGCAGAAGGAGGTTTAATGGGATCTCTATGGTCTTTGTATGAACCTCAGATTCCTGTAGGTCATCAATAAGGAACTCCTTCTTGTCTGGGAGATGTCCCATGATGTCTTTCTCATCGGGATTCACGTCCTCCCCTTCCTCCTTGGATTCAGCCATATTGACAATATCAATGGCCTTGCACTCTCTTTTTGGATTTTCTTCAGTATTGCTTGGGAGAGTACTAGGAAGAGTTTCAGTGATTTTCTTACTCAGCTGGCCCACTTGTGCCTCCAAATTTCTGATGGAGGACCTTGTTTCACTCATGAAACTTAAAGTGGCCTTAGACAGATCAGAGACTATGTTTGCTAAGTTAGAGGTGCTCTGCTCAGAATTCTCTGTCTGTTGCTGAGAAGATAATGGAAAAGGCTTGTTATTGCTGAACCTATTTTTTCCACCATTAGTAAAGCCTTGTTAGGGCTTTTGTTGATCCTTCCATGAGAAATTTGGATGATTTCTCCATGAAGAATTATAGGTATTCCCATAAGATTCACCCATGTAATTTACTTCTGCTATTGCAGGGTTTTCAGGATCATAAGCTTCTGCTTCAGAAGATGCCTTTTTAGTATTGTTAGATGCATTTTGCCATCCATTCAGACTTTGAGAAATCATGTTGACTTGCTGAGTCAACATTTTGTTCTGAGCCAATATGGCATTCAGAGCATCAATTTCAATAACTTTCTTCCTCTGAGGCGTCCCATTATTCACAGAATTCCTCTCAGAAGTGTACATGAATTGGTTATTTGTAACCATGTCAATAAGTTCTTGAGCTTCTGCAGGCATTTTCTTTAGGTGAATGGATCCATCTGTAGAATGGTCCAGTGACATCTTTGAGAACTCAGATAGACCATAATAGAATATATCCAGAATGGTCCACTCTGAAAGCATGTCAGAAGGACACCTTTTGGTCATCTGCTTGTATCTTTCCCAAGCTTCATAGAGGGATTCACCATCTTTTTGTTTGAAGGTCTGAACATCCACTCTAAGCTTGCTCAGCTTTTGAGGAGGAAAGAATTTAGCCAAGAAGGCCGTGACCAGCTTATCCCAAGAGTCCAGGCTATCTTTAGGTTGTGAATCCAACCATGTTCTCGCTCTGTCTCTTACAGCAAAAGGGAAAAGCATGAGCATGTAGACTTCAGGATCTACTCCATTAGTCTTAACAGTCTCACAGATCTGCAAGAATTCAGTTAAAAACTGATAGGGATCTTCTGATGGAAGTCCAAGGAACTTGCAGTTCTGTTGCACTAGAGCAACTAGTTGAAGCTTCAGCTCAAAATTGTTTGCTCCAATAGCAGGGATTGAGATGCTTCTTCCATCAAACTTGGAAGTAGGTGTAGTATAGTTACCAAGTATCCTCCTTGCATTATTGTTGTTGGGTTCGGCTGCCATATCCTTTTCTTGTTCGAAAATTTCAGTAAGGTTGTCTCTGGATTGTTGTATTTTAGCTTCTCTTAATTTCCTCTTCAGAGTCCTTTCAGGTTCAGGATCAGCTTTAACAAGAATGCCTTTTTCCTTGTTCCTGCTCATATGAAAGAGAAGAAAACAAAGAAAATTTAGAATCTTCTATGTCACAGTATAGAGATTCCTTTATGTGAGTAGAAGAATAAAAAAATAGAAGAAGGAAAAGAGTTAAGAATCCAAACACAAGGGGGAGGATAGGTTCGAATTCTTGAGGTGAAGAGAAGTGTTAGTAGATAAATAGATAAATAGAAAAGAGATGAGAGAGAGAGAATTTTGAAAATAAATTTTGAAAAAGGGTTAGTGATTTTCGAAAATTAAAAGAAGAAATAAAATTAAAATTAAAATTTAAAACAATTAGTTAATTAAAAGAATTTTGAAAAAGAGGGAGGTATTTTCGAAAATTAGAGAGGGAAAAGTAGTTATGTGGTTTTGAAAAAGATAAGAAACAAACAAAAAGTTAATTAATTAGTTGAAAAAGATTTGAAAATCAATTTTGAAAAGATAATAAGTTAGAAAAGATTTTTTTGAAATCAAATTTTTGAAAAAGATATGATTTTGAAAAAGGTATGGTTGAAAAGATATTTTAAAAAAGATTTAATTTTTAAAATTAAAATTGATTACTTGACTAACAAGAAACTAAAAGATATGATTCTAGAATTTAAAGATTGAACCTTTCTTAACAAGAAAGTAACAAACTTCAAATTTTTTTTAATCAATCACATTAATTGTTAGTAAAGTTTCAATTTTGAAATAAAGATAAGAAAGAGATTTTGAAAATAAATTTTACAAATTTTTCGAAAATAATAAAAAAATGAAAAAGATTTGATTTTTGAACAAGATTTTGAAAAGATAGGATTTTTAAAATTGAAGATTTGACTTGACTTATAAGAAATAGCTAAATTTTAAAAATTTTTGACTAAGTCAACTCAAATTTTTGAAATTTATGAGAAAAATAAGGAAAAGATATATATTTTAGATTTTTTGAATTTTTAATGATGAGAGAGAAAAACACAAAAAAATGACTCACAACATGAAAATTATGAATCAAACACATAATGCATGCAAGAACGCTATGAATGTTAATGATGAACACCAAGAACACATTGAAGATCATGATGAACATCAAGACTTATTTTTGAAAAATTTTCAAGAAAAGAAAAACATGCAAGACACCAAACTTAGAAATTTTCAATGCTTAGACACCAAGAATTCAAAAATGTATATGAGAAACAACAAAAAACATAAAACAAGAAAATATCTAGATCAAACAAGAAGACTTATCAAGAACAACTTGAAGATCATGAAGAACACATGCTTGAATTTTTGAAAAATGCATAAATTTTAAAAGTATGCAATTGACACCAAACTTAAAAATTGACACTAGACTCAAACAAGAAACACAAAATATTTTTTATTTTTATGATTTTATAAATTTTTTGTATTTTTTTCGAAATTTTATGGGAAAAAGAAAAATAAGAAATTCAAAAATTTTTAATAAGAATTCCAGGAATCTTTCAATGTTAGCCTAAAGCTCCGATCCAAGAGTTGGACATGGCTTAATAGCCAGTCAAGCTTTAGCATACAAATCAGACATACAACAGCTGATACTTCATCCAACTTCATATACTGATAAGGGGAAGCCTCAATCCAATTGAGTTAGACATGGCTTTACAGCCAGCCAAGCTTCAACATGCTTCATGAAATACTAGAATTCATTCTTAAAATTTTAGAATAATTATTCGAAAACAGAAGTAAAGAGTTTTTTGAAAGATTTTTGAAAAATTTTTGAAAAGAAAATAAGAAGAAAATTACCTAATCTGAGCAACAAGATAAACCGTCAGTTGTCCAAACTCGAACAATCCCCGGCAACGGCGCCAAATACTTGGTGCACGAAATTGTGATCATCAACTATGGCGCCAAACTCGGTAGCGCTCTCAAACGTGAATCACACTTTGTCACAATCCCGCACAACTAACCAGCAAGTGCACTGGGTCGTCCAAGTAATAAACCTTATGTGAGTAAGGGTCGATCCCACGGAGATATCTTGTAAATCTTAGTTAGGCGGATTCAAATGATTATAAAGGTTTCGAAATTAATAAAAACATAAAATAAAATAGAGATACTTATGTAATTCAATGGTAGAAATTTCAGATAAGTACATAGAGATGCTTGTTCCTGTTGAATCTCTGCTTTCCTACTGTTTTCATCCAATTCTTCATACTTCTTTCCATGGCAAGCTGTATGTAGGGCATCACCGTTGTCAATGGCTAGTTCCCATCCTCTTAGTGAAAAAGGTCCAAATGCTCTTGTCACAGCACGACTAATCATCTGTCGATTCTCGATCATGTCGGAATAGAATCTATTGATTCTTTTGCTTTTGTCATCATGCCCAACAATCGCGAGTTTGAAGCTCGTCACAGTCATTCAATCCCTGAATCCTACTCGGAATACCACAAACAAGGTTTAGACTTTCCGGATTCTCAAGAATGGCCGCCAATAATTCTAGCTTATACCATGAAGAATCTGATCTCACGGAATGGTAGGCTCGATTGTCAGGCGAGGCAACCATGCCTCGTGCATCAGGAATCCAAGAAATACACACTCTAGCTCTTGCTTGTAGAACGGAGGAGGTTGTCAGGCACACGTTCATAAGGATGGATGATGATGAGTGTCACGGATCATCACATCCATCAGGTTGAAGTACGAATGATATCTTAGAACAAGAATAAGCTTGAATTGAATAAAAGGCAGTAGTAATTGCATTAAAACTTGAGTTACAGCAGAGCTCCACACCCTTAATCTATGGTGTGTAGAAAGTCCACCGTTGAAAATACATAAGTGATGGTGGTCCAGGCATGGCCGAATGGCCAGCCCCCATAAACGTGATCAAAGGATCATAAGGTAATCCAAAAATAATCCAAAGATGTCTAATACAATAGTAAAATGTCCTATATATACTAGACTAGGTACTAGAGTTTACAAAATAAGTAATTGATGCAGAAATCCACTTCCGAGGCCCACTTGGTGTGTGCTTGGACTTAGCTTGAGCTTTACACGTGCAGAGGCTTCTTTTGGAGTTAAACGCCAAGTTGTAACGTGTTTTTGGAGTTTAACTCTAGTTCGTGACGTGTTTCTGGCGTTTGACTCTAGAATGCAGCATGGAACTGGCGTTGAGCGCCAGTTTGCGTCGTTTAATCTCGAATAAAGTATGGACTATTATATATTGCTGGAAAGCTCTGGATGTCTACTTTTCAACGCCGTGAAGAGCGTGCCATTAGAAGTTCTGTAGGTCCAGAAAATCCATTTTGAGTGCAGGGAGGTCAGAATCCAACAACATCAGCAGTCCTTTTGTCAGCCTTCTATTAGAGTTTTGCTCATGTCCCTCAATTTCAGCCAGAAAATACTTGAAATCACAGAAAAACACACAAACTCATTGTAAAGTCCAGAAATATGAATTTAGTATAAAAATTAATGAAAACATCCCTAAAAGTAGCTAGATCCTACTAAAAACTACTTAAAAATAATGCCAAAAGTGTATAAATTATCCGCTCATCAGTACCAGCGTGCCACGCCATGTTGCTCAAGTGGCACGCCCATGTATCTGTGCACTCTTCAAGCTTAGCGTGCCACGCCTGGGTCTTCAAGTGGCACGCCAAAGTGATGAACTTGTCTTGCTTCACAATCACCTCATCAATAATCTTTTCAACTCCAGCCTCATCATACAGCCTTTGTATAATACTGGGGATGCATGGAAAATCCGTCTAGTAACAAATCTCCCTTCGGCAAGTGTACCGAATTGTCGTCAAGTAAAAACTCACTATAGAGTGAGGTCGAATCCCACAGAGATTGATTTGATCAAGCAACTTTAATTAGAGGAATGTTTTAGTTGAGCGAACCATTATTTGACTTGAGAATTGCAGAACATTAAATTGCAGAAAGGTAAATAGCAGAATAAGTAAATGCTAGAAATAAAGAGCTGAATGTAAATGGCAGAAGTTAAATGGCAGAATCTTAAATGGGAATGGGGGAAATGCTCATAAAAGTAAATAGCAAAAATTAAAGAGAATGGGTAAGATCAGAAATGGGGAGTTCATTGGGCTTAGGAGATGTTGCATTCTCCGGATCAAATTCATTTTCATCTCTTCCTCAATCAATGCATTCATTGATCTCCTTGGCAATCTTAAGTGATCGAATTCCAATTCCTTGGTAATCCAATCTCTCAAATCTTGATCAATAGCCAATTCCTTGGTCAATTGCTCATGAGAAGAGATGAAGTGTGGTCACTGATTATACCACATGCATTCCCAAATCAAGTATTGGTAGGATTATAGTCACATATCCATCCAAACCCAATTTGGTCCAGCATGAGAAAGCATTTCTAGCATGATCCCTTCATTCCTTTTCCAAGGTTCCGAAGAGACCCAAATATGAATAGTTTCTTTTCCAAGATAACTACCTAATTGGATGAAGATTGAAAGATAGAAGAAGAAGAATGAAAACTAATATTGATCCATCAAATTGCAGCAGAGCTCCCTAACCCAATGAAAGGGGTTTAGTTGTTCATAGCTCTGAAAATTGAAAACAAAGATGGAGAATACATCATGAAAGTAAAACTAGAAGTTGCAGAGAAAGTAAATACAGAGAGTAGTTCTATGCCCAAGGCTCCCTAAAGTTCCAACCCCTTTTTAATTCAAAGCTACTCCTATATATACTACTCTTCTGATCTTCTAGTTGGTTCTTCAAATCTTGGGTGTGGGCCTCTTGGATCCTGAGTTTGAAGCAGTTATCCTCTTTATTGGGCTTAGCTTTGCTTGTAGAGAGAAAATGTGAAGTAGGCAGGGACTTTGGCTTAGGACGTTAGTGGTGTCAACGTTAAGTGAAAGTGTGGGTTCAAGAACGTTAGTGACAATCACCTTTTTCACTAACGTTTCTCACCCAAATATGATCACGTTGACTTCAACGTTAGTGGCACTAACGTGACCACTAACGTTGCCTCTTGGTCCTTCGCATACGTTATTGGGACTTACCTTTCCCAATAACGTGGTGAGTCACCCCTTCTCCCTACGTTAACTAGGTTAACGTGGCTTCTAACATAGTGATGCCAATCCTTCGAGAACGTTAGTGACACTTACTTTTGTCACTAACGTTCCAATGTGCCCCTACTTCGCACGTTAGAGTCCACGTTAACTAGGTTAACGTGGCTTCTAACGTAGTAATGCTAGCCATCTCCAACGTTAGTGACAAAGGTGAGTATCACTAACGTTGGCTCATCATCTCTTTATCCACGTTAGCTTCCACGTTAACAAAGTTAACGTGGGAGTTAACGTTGCTCTTGGTGGCTCTTAGGTGTTCATCCCAACGTTAGTGACAAAGGTAAGTGTCACTAACGTTGTCGATCAATTGCTCTCTCCACGTTAGCTTCCACGTTAACTAAGTTAACGTGGGAGTTAACGTGGCTTATGGAGGCTTGGCCAACGTTAGTGACAAAGGTGAATGTCACTAACGTTGGCTTCTCTTTTGCTTCTTAACGTTAGAGTCCACGTTAACTAAGTTAACGTGGCAACTAACGTGGCCAATTATGAGCTTGGTCCAACGTTAGTGACAAAGGAGAGTGTCACTAACGTTGGCCTTGTTGTCTTCTTCCATGTTAGAGTTCACGTTAACTTAGTTAACGTGACTCTTAACGTTGGCTATGATGACTTCGAGGGCGTTATTGGCGATTACCTTTCTCACTAACTTTGCAAGCTAGCTCCCATTCCACGTTAGAGGTCACGTTAGTTAAACTAACGTGGTTCTTCTTTGCTTCTTTTGTCCTGAAATCAAGTAACAAAGTGCATCAAAGTTCTAGTACAAGTCATGAGTCATGCATCATCCAATTTGTCATATAATTCATGCAAAATTCTCATGAAATCATGTAAATTGCACAATGTATGCTTGAATCAAGATGTAAGTGAATATCCACCCAAAACTATCTTATTTCTTAAGAAAATGCATGAAACTACCCTAAAAACAGTAAAGATAGGTCAGTGAAACTGGCCAAAATGCCCTGGCATCAGGAATGCCAACCTTGTGTTGTCACTGGTGCTTTTCAGCACTTTGTTGATGTTGTTGGCAATCATCTCCCCCACATTGATGTTCTCTCCTTTCATGATGCTGTAGATGGGCACAGCTCTCTCCTTAGTCACCTCTGAAGTGTTGGATGTGGGGATTAGGGACCTCTTCACAAATTCTAGCCACCCTCTAGCTTGGGAGCTCAAATTTCTTCTCCTCAATTGGTTAGGTATCCCATCCTTGTCATTGATCCACTGCACATTCATCACATATATTTCGCTCAAAATCTCCTCAAACCTAGGGTCTTCTTGCTTCATTCTCTCTTCATAGCTTTGAGTGGAGCTTGTCCTCTTCACCATTAGCATTCTTTCTATGCTAGAGGGGCTATAGTCAATAGATTTCCCCCTCACATAGCTAATGTAGCCATATTGTTGCCCTGGTTGAGGTGCCGTGTTGGCATAGAACTCCCTCACCAAGCTTTCTACCACTTTTCTTGGTGTGTTGCATAGGAGTGACCAACCCCTCTGTTCAATCTCAATGTTGATCTCAATGTGCTCATTCCTTCCTAGTTGGAATCCAACTTCTGAAATGATTTCCCTCTCACTCACCCAACCATAAAATTGGTTTTGGTTGAATACGGAGAGGAACTTGTAGGTATTGAAAGAGCTTGAGGATCCAGAGGTTGGTTCCCTGGTTCTTCTTTTCTTTGAGGCTGAGCTTTTTGGTGGTGCCATTAGGTTGGGAGAGTGTGAAAAAAAAAAGGGGGGTTGAAAGAAAGAGAAGGCAAAATAAGGTTTTGCTCCAACACCAAACTTAGGACTTGATTGTCCCAATCAAGAAAAAGAAAGAAAATAGGGGATAGTAGAAGATGAAAAGAGATGCGAAGGTGAGTGTTGTAGGGGTTGTTGAAGTGGGAGAGGAGATGGGGAGTGAGGCTTTTATAATGGGTGAATGATGTGGTTCGAAGGTGGGAAATAAAAGGGATTAAATATTTTCCCACTTTGGGAAGTGGCGCCTAGCGTGGGAAGAGGCGCCAACTCTTTTTTCACTATATCTTCTGCGTGTGTTGAGTTCTAAAGTGCAAGTACACTTTGACTTCCTTGTTTTGTGAGTTGTTTACCATGTGGGCCCCATCTTCTCTCCTGAAATTGAAACTGAACCCATTAGTGATGATAAAATAACCCCTTCACATTCCTTCTCATCAAGAATAAATTGGGTTGCAACTGATGAGTGTCCCTTGAGAGACCAAACTTAATTCTTTGGCATCTTAATAAATTGATTTCATCGTTGTGTATTTAATGTGTTCATAAGAGTGGAATAACATCAATCTTTTCATTTTTTTTAATTCTAAACTCCTCTGAACTCATTAAATCATGTTCATGTTCTTACCCAAAACATTAAGTGCTTTCAAATTGGGTGACTTGGGCTGCTATGTTATCATTGGTGGTGGCCACACCAAACTTAATCTCTGGGCTTACTCTTCAAAATCAAACTTGTTAATTGTTTGTAAGCCTAGAGTAAGTGGGTGAGAGGCCACACCAAACTTAGCACTTTAGCTAGTTCTCAGCCCATTCACTCATCATTAGTTATGCATTCATCAAGTTGCAAATCCCAAATAAAAAGAAATAAAAGAGTGTAAAGAAGATCTAACTATCAAAGCTAACATCAAACTTCCTAATCTACAATTGTAAACTAATCCTAATTACTAAAAATTAAGCTATCTAATTCACAGAATTTAAACTACATCTAAGAGAAGCAATTAAATAAAAAAGGATAAAGTGTTGGGGTGCCTCCCAACTAGCGCTTTTTTATTATCATTAGCTTGACATTCCATCATCTTTAGCTGAGCTAGTAGCTCACTCTCTGCTCCTCCAAGGAGCCTCCCAAGTAGTGTTTGAGTCTATGGCCATTGACAGAGAAAGTTCTCTGAGTCTGGTCTTCCATGAGCTCCACATGACCATAGGGAAACACTTTGAGTATGGTGAAAGGTCCTGACCATCGAGACTTAAGTTTTCCAGGGAAGAACTTGAGTCTTGAGTTTTAGAGTAACACCTTCTGCCCTTCATTGAACTCTCTCCTTGCTATCTTTTGGTCATGCCACCTTTTTGTATTTTCTTTGTAGATTTTTGCATTCTCATATGCTTGATTTCTAAACTCTTCCAGTTTATTGAGTTGCATTAATCTCTTTTCTCCAGCAGCTTGCTCATCAAAATTGAGTAGTTTTAGAGCCTAGAAGGCTCTGTGCTCCAGTTCAACTGGTAAGTGGCAAGCCTTGCCAAATACTAGTTGGTATTGTGACATCCCAATGGGAGTCTTGAAGGCCGTCCTGTAGGCCCATAGAGCATCGTCTAGCTTCCTAGACCAGTCCTTTGCTGAACTTCCAACAGTTTTTTCAAGTATTCGTTTCAGCTCTCTGTTGGAGATCTCGGCTTGCCCGTTGGTCTGTGGGTGGTATGGAGTTGCCACTTTGTGTTTGACTCCATATCTGAGAAGGAGTGCTTCCAATTGTTTGTTGCAGAAGTGTGATCCTCCATCACTAATGAGAGCTCTGGGAACTCCAAATCTGCTGAAGATATTCCTTCTCAAGAAGTTTATCACAACCTTGTTGTCATTTGTTGCAGTAGCTATGGCCTTTACCCATCTTAAAACATAATCAACAGCCACTAATATGTAGATATTTGAGTATGAGTTTGGGAATGGTCCCATGAAATCTATTCCCCATACATCAAATAGTTCCAGCTCTAGTATGTATTGCTGTGGCATCTCATTCCTCTTGGTTAGATTACCAGCCCTTTGACATTCATCACACCTTGACACCATTTCCTTGGCATCCTTAAAAACTGTTGGCCAGTAAAATCTGGATTGGAGCACCTTTGCTGCTATCCTTTCTCCACTGAAGTGACCTCCATATGCTGACCCATGGCACTGCCATAATACTTCCTGCCCTTCTTCATGGGATATACACCTTCTTAGGACACCATTAGTACACTTTTTGAACAAGTAGGGGTCATCCCAGATGTAGTGTTTGGCATCCTTGATTAGCTTCCTCTTTATGTGCTTATTGATGTTAGTTGGTAGCTTCCCAATAGCCTTGAAGTTAGCTATGTCTGTGAACCAAGGGGCTACTCGAATCATCATCAATTGTTCATCAGGAAAGCTTTCATTTACTGCTACTTGCTGCATTTCTTCTTCTTGTGGAATCCTTGAGAGGTGGTCAGCTACTTTGTTCTCTGCTCCGCTCCTATCTTTAATCTCAATATCGAATTCTTGGAGCAGCAAGATCCACCTTATTAGTCTGGACTTAGATTCTTGTTTGGTAAGCAAGTATTTGAGTGCTGCATGATCAGTAAACACAATTACTTTTGAGCCAATGAGATATGATCTAAATTTATCAAAAGCAAAAACTATGGCTAAAAGTTCTTTCTCTGTGGTGGTATAGTTCCTTTGATTCTCATTAAGGACCTTGCTAGCATAGTAGATTACATATACTAGCTTGTCTTTCCTCTGTCCTAGGACAGCACCAACAGCAAAATCAGATGCATCACACATTAGTTCAAAGGGAAGATCCCAACATGGTGGTGCTATAATAGATACAGAGGACAGTCTCTTTTTGAGTTCATCAAAGGCTACCATGCATTCTCTATCAAAAACAAAAGGAGTATTTGAGACAAGTAGGTTGCTAAGGGGTTTTACAATCTTTGAAAAATCTTTAATAAACCTCCTATAGAACCCAGCATGTCCCAAAAAGCTTCTGATTGCTTTGACATTGCAAGGTGGAGGTAATTTTTCAATTACTTTCACTTTTTCTCTGTCTACCTCTATGCCATCTTTTGAAATCTTGTGACCAAGAACCACCCCTTCAGTTACCATAAAATGGCACTTCTTCCAGTTCAAAACCAGGTTGGTTTCTTGACACCTTTTTAGCACAAGAGAAAGATTGTATAGACAATCAGAATATGAGTCCCCAAACACAGAGAAATCGTCCATAAATACTTCTATGAACTTCCAATCATATCTGAAGAAATGGAGAGCATGCACCTTTGGAATGTGGCAGGTGCATTGCACAATCCAAAGGGCATCCTCCTATAAGCAAATACACCATATGGACAAGTAAATGAAGTTTTTTCCTGATCCTTAGGATCTACAACAATTTGGTTGTAGCCCGAGTATCCATCTAGGAAACAATAATACTCATGTCCTGCCAGTCTTTCAAGCATTTGGTCCATGAATGGTAGGGAAAGTGATCCTTCCGGGTGGCTTCATTAAGTTTCCGATAGTCAATGCACATACGCCATCCAGTCACCGTTCTTGTGGGTATCAATTCATTCTTCTCATTTGCCACAACAGTGATCCCTCCCTTCTTAGGAACTACTTGCATTGGGCTTACCCAAAGGATGTCTGAGATGGGGTTGATCACCCCTGCTTGCCACAACTTCAACACTTCTTTCTAAACCACTTCATTCATAGTTGGGTTCAGCCTCCTTTGTTGTTGTCTTGAGGGTTTGGCATCCTCTTCAAGTAAGATTTTATGCATGCACATTGAAGGACTGATCCCCTTTAAATCTGAAAGTGTCCAGCCTATGGCATCCTTGTGTTGTCTCAGAACTTGGATTAGTTCCTCTTCTTGTTCCTTACTCAGACTTGAATTTATGATTACTGGGTAAGTGTTGTTAGCATCCAGATATGCATACTTCAAGCTGGGTGGTAAGGCTTTCAACTCTAGTTTTGGTGACTCTACATCTTTGTTGTCTGTGGTAGTTGGCATGATTGAGTTCCTCATGGTTGCTTGTGGTAGTTTTCCATCTGATGCTTGCTCCAGCTCAATATTTTCTTCGCATTGTTCTTCTCCCATAACTTCTTAAATTATCTGTTCCATGGTGCCTACCAGCATGCATTCTCCTATGGGTTCCTTGGGGGTAACTCATTGCTTTGAAAACTTTGAAGACCATTTTCTCTTCATGGAATCTCAAGACTAATTCCCCTTTCTGCACATTAAATGATGGCTCCAACAGTAGCTAGAAATGGTCTTCCTAGGATAATTGATGTGTTGGCTTCTTCTTCCATGTCCAGCACAACAAAATAGCAGGGAAAATGAACTTTCCCACTTTTACTAGCAAGTCTTCCACCACCCCATGTGGAAACTTAAATGTTCTGTCAGCCAATTGGAGTGCCATTCTTGTTGGCTTGGCTTCCTCAATCTTCATCCTTCTCATCATGGTTAGGGACATAAGATTTATGCTAGCTCCCAAATCACACAAAGCTTTCTCAATAGTGATGTCCCCTATGATGTAGGGGATTTGAAAACTCCCTGGGTCTTTCAGCTTTTGAGGCAACTTCTTCTGTATGATGGCGCTGCACTTCTCAGTCAATACTATGGTTTCTTTTACCTCCCATTTCCTCTTTTTGGTTATAAGCTCTTTCAAGAACTTGGCATAGAGTGGCATTTGTTCTAATGCCTCAGCAAATGGTATGTTGATTTGGAGCCTCTTGAAGATATCTAGGAACTTAGAGAACTGGCCATCCTTCCCATCTTTTCTCAATCTTTATGGGTATGGTGCCTTTGGCACATAAGGCTTCAAAACTGGTTTTGGTGGAGGTGAAACTGGGGTCTCTCCTTCATCCTCATTTTCATGTTTTGGTACAACCTCTTCATGATTATCTTTGCTTGGGGCTCCTTCCTCTACAACCTTCCCACTTCTTAAAGTTATGGCTTTGCATTCCCCTCTTGGATTAGCCATGGTATCGCTGGGAAATGTGTGTGTGGAAAGTGGAATTTTCTTGGACAAAATTCCCACTTGTGCTTCCAACTTTGAGATTGCTGCACCTTGATTTTTCAGATTTGACCTGTATTCCTCTTGATTAGCATCTATCTTTCTGTCAGTTTGTGCTTGTCTGTCTATAAGGGAGGAGACTGCCCCTAAAATATGGGATGATAGTTGTGCTATTGTAGCCTCCATCCTCTCAAAGTTGCTCTTAATTTCTCATGGTTGCATAGTTGAGGATGGTGCATCTTGATTGAGGTTGTTGTGTATGGGTTGGTTGTTATGGTAGGCTATGTTTTGTGAGTTATGGTAGGGTCTATGGTTCCCTGTTTGATGGTTGGGGTTGTGGTTTTGTTGATTTGATGGATATGGCTTGTTGTAGTCCTGTTTATGGTTTTGTTGATTTCCCCACCCAAAGTTTGGGTGGTTTTTCTAACCTGGGTTGTATGTCTTAGAGTGTAGGTCATATGGTGTTCTAGATGAATTGTGCACATAATTGACTTGTTCTCAGTCACCTTCAGATTCTGATGCAATTCCTTCTTGTTGAGGAGTTTGATCTTGAATAACTGAGGCTTGGTTGGCCTCCATCCTCTTGGTTAAGGCTGCTATTTGTACTGCAATTGCCTTGTTTTGAGCTAACAAAGCATCTACAAAGTTGAGTTCTAGCACTCCTTTCTTTTGGGTCCTTTCTGAGGCATAGAAATACTAATTTTCAGCTACAGTTTCAATGACGTCTATGGCCTCTTCAATGGTTTTCTTTTTGTTGAGTGAGCCTCCTGAAGAGTGATCCACTGTCTTCTTTGCTTCATAGGATAGTCCCTCATAAAAGATATGTAGTTGTACCCATTCATTGAATATTTTCGGTGGGCATCTTCTTGTTAGATCTTTGAATCTCTCCCAGGTCTCATAGATTATTTCTCCATCTTGTTGTCTGAAATTTTTCACCTCAGTTCTCATCCTATTGATTCTTTGTGGAGGGTAAAATCTTGCAAGGAATCTGTTCACGACATCCTCCCATGTAGTTAGGCTATCCTTGGGGAATGATTCCAACCACTTTGCTGCCTTATCTCTGAGTGAGAAAGGGAACAAGAGTAGTTTGTAGATGTCAGGGTGTACCCCGTTAGACTTTACAGTATCACATATCCTCAAGAATGTGCTGAGATGTTGATTAGGATCTTCTTGGGCACTTCCTCCATATGAGCAATTATTCTGAACAAGTGTGATGAGCTGAGGCTTCAGCTCAAAATTATTGGCATGAATTGTTGGCTTTAGGATGCTGCTGCCACAATTTCCAGGGTTTGGGTTGATGTAGGAGCCTAAGACTCTCCTTTCTTGCCCATCATGGTTGACTGGGCCTCCCCTGGCATGGTTATGAACTTCTTCCTCTTGATGATTCTCCATATTCTCCTCCATATTTGTTTCAAAATACTCTTCCTCTTCTTCAGCACCAAACGACTCTCTTCCCTCTTGGTTCCCTCCTTAATCTAAAGAGGGTCCTCTCAGGTTCAAAATCAAAGAAAGTTGAAGCTCTGCTTCTCCTACCTGTCATACAACCAATCAAGGCAAAAATCAAGAAAGAAAGTGGGTGAATGAATTACTTTGTTAGAGTGGTTGTTAGTGTGAGTGGTGCAATTGATCAAACAGTTAGAAGGGTGGAAATGTGGATAATCAAAGAAGAAAGAAATAGAGCTCAAAATAAAATAAAAAATGCTAAATAAAAGAAATTAAAATAACAAGGAAATTAAATTTCTTAATCTAGCTCCCCAATTAATTTAATCACTGTCAAATTTAAGTCAATCCCCGGCAACGGTGCCATAAAACTTGATGAGTTGAATTCACTACCCCTTTTAAAAATTTAGTGAATCAGTTCTTTTGGCAAGCGCACCAAAATTATTGCCAAGTAATAACCCATATTGGAGTGGGATCATATCCACAGAGATTGGCAAATCCAAGCAGTTTTAATTGATTGATGAATTAGTCAAGCGGATCAATAAGATTGTGAAGTGCAGAATTGTAAATGGCATAAATGTAAATGACTAGAATGTAAAGAAAAGCAATAAAGTGCAGAATTAGAAATTGCAGATGTAAAGTGCTAAATCATAAATGACTTGAATGAAAATAAGAATGGGGAATTGCTGAATGTAAAATTAAGCTATAAAGAAATGGATAGATAAGAATAGGGGAATTCATTGAGATTGGAGATGTTGTCTCTTTGGATCAAATCTAGCTTAGATCCTCTTCAATCATGCAACTCACTGACCTCTTGGCAATCATGATTGATTGAGCCCAATCCCTTGGTTACTCAATCTCTCAGATCTTGATCAATAGCCAATTCCTTGGTCTAATTGCGCATAAAGAGAGATATGCTTGGTCCCTTATTATACCACACACCCTTGTAGGTCTAGGTGGAGGGGGGATTATATGTCACGTATCCCATCACCAAAATCCAGAATCTACTCAAGTGTGAGAAAGGATTTCAAGAATGGTTTCATGCTTCCTTTCCCAAGGTTCCCATGAAACCCAATTGCATTCAATCTCTTCCCCAAGATAATTGAACACTAAGCATTAAGACCGAAATTCCTTCTAGCAAATCAAAGAAAAGATGAAGAGAAGAAGAATTTCACTATTATCAATTCATCAAGTACAACAGAGCTCCTTCTCTCAATGAGAGGGAAGTTAGCTACTCATAGCTTGAAAAGTACTCAAAAGTGGAGTGTAAAAGTGGATCTGGAACTAACTACTTAACCCCTCTTCAATACTCTATGGGGGTATTTATACTACTCCTAGTGAAAATAAAGAAATTACAAAAGTGAAAAAGGGAAAATTACATTTTGGAGGGAAAGAAAACACTCAATAAACGTGACTCCTTAACTGGCGTGTGGCTGGCGCTTCATCGGCGTGTGATGAGCGGATAATTTATACGCTTTTTGGCATTGGTTTTAGTATGTTTTTAGTATGTTTTAGTTAGTTTTTATTACATTTTTATTAGTTTTTATTTAAAATTCACTTTTCTGGACTTTACTATGAGTTTTTGTATTTTTCTGTGATTTCAGGTATTTTCTAGTTGAAATTGAGGGACCTGAGCAAAAATCTGATTCAGAGGCTGAAAAAGACTGCAGATGCTGTTGGATTCTGACCTTCCTGCACTCGAAGTGGATTTTCTGGAGCTATAGAAGCCCCATTGGCGCGCTCTCAATTGCGTTGGAAAGTAGACATCCTAGTCTTTCCAGAAATGTATAATAGTCCATACTTTACCTGAGATTTGATGGCCCAAACAGGCATTCCAAGTCAGCTCAAGAATTCTGGCGTTTAACGCCGGAACCGGCACAAGAATGGGAGTTAAACGCCCAAACTGGCACAAAAGCTGGCGTTTAACACCAAGAAAAGTCTCTACACATGAAAGCTTCAATGCTCAGCCCAAGCATACACCAAGTGGGCCCGGAAGTGGATTTTTATGTCATTTACTCATCTTTGTAAACCCTAAGCTACTAGTTCTCTACAAATAGGACCTTTTGCTATTGTATTAGACATCTTTTGATCACTTTAGATCTGAGGATCATCTTTTGATCATGTTTTTATGATTGAACCCTCTTTGGGAGGCTGGCCATTCGGCCATGCCTAGACCTTGTTCTTATGTATTTTCAACGGTGGAGTTTCTACACACCATAGATTAAGGTGTGGAACTCTGCTGTACCTCGAGTATTAATGCAATTACTATTGTTCTTCTATTCAATTCAGCTTATTCTTGTTCTAAGATATCACTTGTTCCTCAACTTGATGAATGTGATGATCCGTGACACTCATCATCATTCTCACCTATGAACGTGTGCCTGACAACCACCTCCGTTCTACCTTAGATTGAGTGGATATCTCTTGGATCCCTTAATCGGAATCTTCGTGGTATAAGCTAGAATTGATGGCAGCATTCAAGAGAATCAGGAAGGTCTAAACCTTGTCTGTGGTATTCTGAGTAGGATTTAAGGATTGAATGACTGTGACGAGCTTCAAACTCGCGATTGTGGGGCGTTAGTGACAGACGCAAAAGAATCACTGGATTCTATTCCGACATGATCGAGAACCGACAGATGAATAGCCGTGCTGTGACAGAGCGCGTTGAACATTTTCACTGAGAGGATGGGACTGTAGCCATTAACAACGGTGATGCCCAACATACAGCTTGCCATGAAAAGGAGTAAGAAGGATTGGATGAAGACAGTAGGAAAGCAGAGAGACGGAAAGGACAAAGCATCTACATACGCTTATCTGAAATTCTCACCATTGAATTACATAAGTATCTCTATCTTTATTTTATGTTTTATTCATCTTTTAATCATTAATCCTCCATAACCATTTGAATCCGCCTGACTGAGATTTACAAGATGACCATAGCTTGCTTCACACCAACAATCTCCGTGGGATCGACCCTTACTCGCGTAAGGTTTATTACTTGGACGACCCAGTGCACTTGCTGGTTAGTTGTGCGAAGTTGTGATAAAGAGTTGAGATTGCAATTGAGCGTATCATGTTGATGGCGCCATTGATGAAGAGGTTTATTACTTGGCGCCGTTTCCCGGGATTGTTTGAGTTTGGACAACTGACGGTTCATCTTGTTGCTTAGATTAGGTATTTTTCTTCAGAATTTTTAAGAATGAATTCTAGAGTTTCAAGGTGATGTTTTTATCATCACCAAAGCTGATTGATTCTCATCAATTTAGCTCTTGAATGCAATGTCCTGCTGAAGCTTGGCTAGCCATGTCTAATCTTATTAGACTACAGCTTTAGACTAACATTGCATGATTCCTGGAATTCTTATTAAAAGTTTTGATCCTCTTTATTTTCTTTTTCCACATAATTTTTGAAAAAAATCCAAAAAAAATTACAAAATCATAAAAACCAAAAATATTTCTTGTTTGAGTATAGTGTCTCATTTTAAGTTTGGTGTCAATTGCATGTTTCTATTCTTCTTGCATTTTTCGAATTCAATCATGTGTCTTCATTGATCTTCAAGTTGTTCTTGATGATTTCCTTACTCTGATCTTTAAATTCTCTTGTCTTGAGTGTTTTGTTGTTTCTCATATGCATTCTCAAATTGTTAGTGTCAATAGTATACAAACTTCTAAGTTTCGTGTCTTGCATGCATTGTTTATTTGATCTTAGTTGCATTTTGATTATTCCTCATTATTAAAAATTCAAAAAACTTTTAATTTGTGTCTTTTCAAGTCAATAATACAGAGAATTGAAGATTCAGAACATACAGTAGAGGAATTACACAGAAAAAGCTGGGCGTTCAAAATGCCCAGTGAAGAAGGAAAACTGGCCTTTAAACGCCAGGCAGGGTACCTGGCTGGGCGTTTAACGCCCAAAAGGGTAGCATTTTGGGCGTTAAACGCCAGAATGGATACCATTCTGGGCGATTAACGCCAAGATGGCACAAAAGGGAAGATTTTGTTTCTAATGCAAATTTTTTTCAAGTTTTCATAATTTTTCAAAATCAAATCTTTTTCAAATCATATCTTTTCAATCATATATTTTCAAAATCAATTTCTTTCCATTTTCAAAAATACTTGCTAACAATTAATGATTTGACTCAAACATTTCAAGTATGTTGCCTTTTCTGTTGAGAAAGGTTTTATGTCTGAATCATATCTTTTAATTTGTTAGCCAAGTCATTAACTTTAAAAATCAAATCTTTTTAAATTGTTTTTCAATCATATATTTTCAATCATATCTTTTTAAAACCATAACTTTTCAATCATATCTTATTAATCACATCTTTTTCAAAATAGTTTTCAATCATATCTTTTTGATTTCTAAATTCAAAATCTTTTTCAAATTTCACTTAATTTCTTTCCCAATCTTAGTTTTCGAAAATCAATTACCATTTTTCAAAATTTCTTTTAATTAATTCACTTTAATTTTCGAAAATTTCTTCCCCTCTTCTCACATCCTTCTAATTATGGACTAACACTCCTCCTCAATGCACAATTCGAACTCTATCCCTCTTGATAAGTTCGAATTCTTCTACCTTCTCCTTCTATTCTTCTTTTCCTCTGACACCTCAAGGAATCTCTATACTGTGACATACAGGATTCCATACTTTCTTGTTCTCTTCTCTTTCATATGAGCAGGAGCAAAGACAAAAGCATTCTTGTTGAGGCTGACCCTGAACCTGAAAGGACCTTGAAGCAAAAGCTAAGAGAAGCTAAAGCACTACCCTCTGTAGAGGACCTAACTGAAATCTTTAAAGAAGAAGAAACCATGGCAGCCAAAAACAACAACAATGCCAACAATACAAGGAAGGTGCTGGGTGACTTTACTGCACCTACTCCCGACTTCTATGGGAGAAGCATCTCTATCCCTGCCATTGGAGCAAACAACTTTGAGCTTAAGCCTCAACTAGTTTCTCTAATGCAACAGAATTGCAAGCTCCATGGACTTCCATTGGAAGATCCTCATCAGTTTTTAGCTGAATTCTTGCAAATCTGTGACACTGTCAAGACCAATGGGGTTGACCCTGAGGTCTACAGACTTATGCTATTCCCTTTTGCTGTAAGAGACAAAGCTAGGATATGGTTGGACTCACAACCTAAAGAAAGCCTGAACTCTTGGGAAAAGCTTGTCAATGCCTTCTTGGCAAAGTTCTTCCCACCTCAAAAATTGAGTAAGCTTAGAGTGGAAGTCCAAACCTTCAGACAGAAGGAAGGCGAATCCCTTTATGAAGCTTGGGAAAGATACAAATAATTGATCAGAAAGTGTCCTTCTGACATGCTTTCTGAATGGAGCATCATAGGTATCTTCTATGATGGTCTATCTGAACTGTCCAAGATGTCATTGGACAGCTCTGCTGGAGGATCTCTTCATCTGAAGAAGACACCTGCAGAAGCTCAAGAACTCATTGAAATGGTTGCAAATAACCAATTCATGTACACTTCTGAAAGAAATCCTGTGAACAATGGGACGAATCAGAAGAAAGGAGTTCTTGAGATTGATACTCTGAATGCCATATTGGCTCAGAATTAAATATTGACTCAACAAGTCAATATGATTTCTCAAAGTCTGTTTGGAATGCAAGCTGCACCAGGCAGTACTAAGGACGCTTCATCTAAAGAAGAAGCTTATGATCCTGAGAACCCTTCAATAGAAGAGGTGAATTACATGGGAGAACCCTATGGAAACACCTATAATCCTTCATGGAGAAATCATCCAAATCTCTCGTGGAAGGATCAACAGAGACCTCAACAAGGTTTTAACAATAATAATGGTGGAAGAAACAGGTTTGGCAACGGCAAGCCTTTTCCATCATCTTCTCAGCAACAGACAGAGAATTCTAAGCAGAGCCACTCTGACTTAGCAACCATGGTCTCTGATCTAATCAAAACCACTCAAAGTTTCATGACTGAAACAAGGTCCTCCATTAGAAACTTGGAGGCACAAGTGGGTCAGCTGAGTAAGAAAGTTACTGAACTCCCTCCTAGTACTCTTCCAAGCAATACAGAAGAGAATCCAAAAAGAGAGTGTAAGGCCATCAACATGGCCGAATTTGGAGAGGAGAAAGAGGCAGTGAGCGCCACTGAGGAAGACCTCAATGGACGTCCACTGGCCTCCAATGAGTTCCCTAATGAGGAACCATGGGAATCTGAGGCTCACACTGAGACCATAGAGATTCCATTGGATTTATTTCTGCCATTCATGAGCTTTGATGAGTATTCTTCCTCTGAAGAGGATGAAGATGTCACTGAAGAGTAAGTTGCTAAGTACCTTGGAGCAATTATGAAGCTAAATGACAAGTTATTTGGTAATGAAACTTGGGAGGATGAACCCCCTTTGCTCACCAAAGAACTAGATGACTTGACTAGGCAGAGATTACCTCAAAAGAGACAGGACCCTGGGAAGTTCTCAATACCTTGTGCCATAGGCACCATGACCTTTGAGAAGGCTCTGTGTGACCTAGGGTCAAGCATAAACCTCATTCCTCTCTCTGTAATGGAGAAGCTAGGGATATTTGAGGTGGAAGCTGCAAAAATCTCACTAGAGATGGCATACAATTCAAGAAAACAAGCTTATGGACTTGTAGAGGATGTTCTGGTAAAGATTGAAGACCATTACATCCCTGCTGATTTCATAAGTCCTAGAGACTGGGAAGTGCATGGATGAATCCATCATCCTTGGCAGACCCTTCCTAGCCACAGCAAAGGCTGTGATTGATGTTGACAGAGGAGAATTGATCATTCAAGTGAATGAAGAATCCTTTTTGTTTAAGGCTCAAGGATATCCCTCTGTAACCATGGAGAGGAAGCATGAAGAGCTTCTCTCAAAACAGAGTCAAACAGAGCCCCCACAGTCAAACTTTAAGTTTGGTGTTGGGAGGCCACAACCAACTTCTAAGTTTGGTGTTGAACCCCCACATTCAAACTCTAAGTTTGGTGTTGGGAGGTTCCAACATTGCTCTGAACATCTGTGAGGCTCCATGAGAGCCCACTGTCAAGCTACTGACATTAAAGTAGCGCTTGTTGGGAGGCAACCCAATGTTATATTTATCTATTTCCCTTTGTTATTTTATGTCTTTTACAGGTTGATGATCATGGGAAGTCACAAAATCAAATGATAAAGCAAAAATAGAATGAAAAACAGCACACCCTGGAGGAAAACTTGCTGGCATTTAAACGCCAGTGAAGATAGCAAAATGGGCGTTTAACGCCCAGTCTGGCACCATTCTGGGTGTTTAACGCCAGAAAGGGGCACCAGACTAGCGTTTAACGCTAGGAATGGGCAAGGAGCTGGCGTTAAACTCCAGAAATGGGCACCAGCCCGGCGTTTAACGCCAGGATTGGCAGAAAAAGCATTTTTGCTCGCCACTTGGTGCAGGGATGAATTATCCTTGACACCTCAGGATCTGTGGACCCCACAGGATCGCCACCTACCCCACCACTCTCTCTCTTCTTCACCCATTCACCAATCACCTCAACACTGCTTCTCCAAAAACCCCTCACCTATCAAATCCCACCATTCTCTTCACCACTTACATCCATCCTTCATAAAACCCCACCTACCCCACCATTCAAATTCAAACCACTTTAACTCCCAATCCCACCCATACATAACCGAACTTTACCCCTCTCTCCACCACTATATAAACCCTCCTTCACTCCATTATTTTCACACAACCTAAACACTACTTCTCCCCCTTGGCCGAACCACAAAGCCCCTCTATCTCCTCCATTTTCTTCTTCTTCTACTCCCTTCTTTCTTCTTTTGCTCGAGGACGAGCAAACCCTCTAAGTTTGGTGTGGTAAAAGCGTTGCTTTTTGTTTTTCCATAACCATTTATGGCACCTAAGGCCGGAGAAACCTCTAGAAAGAGGAAAGGGAAGGCAAAAGCTTCCACCTCCGAGTCATGGGAGATGGAGAGATTCATCTCAAGGGTGCATCAAGACCACTTCTATGAAGTTGTGGCCAAGAAGAAGGTGATCCCCGAGGTCCCTTTCAAACTCAAAAAGGGTCAACTTTGATCAAAGGTTGGACCAAGTCCTCATGGATACCACTAAGAAAAGAATGGAGCAAACAAGAGATCCCACTCACGGACATGAGGAAATTCCTCTTGATGAAATCCCTGAGATGCCTCAAGGGATGCACTTTCCTCCACAAAACTATTGGGAGCAAATCAACACCTCCCTAGGAGAATTGAGTTCCAACATGGGACAACTAAGGGTGGAGCACCAAGAACATTCCATCCTCCTCCATGAAATTAGAGAAGATCAAAGAATCATGAGAGAGGAGCAACAAAGGCAAGGAAGAGACATTGAGGAGCTCAAGCACTCCATAAAATCTTCAAGAGGAAGAACAAGCCGCCATCACTAAGGTGGACCCGTTCTTTAATCTCCTTGTTCTTTATTTTTCTATTTTTCGAATTTTTATGCTTATGTTTATCCATGTTTGTGTCTTATGATCATTAGTGTCTTAGTGTCTATGCCTTAAAGTTATGAATGTCCTATGAATCCATCACCTTTCTTAAATAAAAAATGTTCTTAATTGAAAAAGAGAAGAATTGCATGAATTTTGAATTTTATAACAGATTAATTATTTTGATGTGTTGGCAATGCTTTTGATTTCTGAATGTATGCTTGAAGAGTGCATATGTCTTTTGAATTTGTTGTTCATGAATGTTGGCTCTTGAAAGAATGATGAAAAAGGAGACATGTTACTGAGGATCTGAAAAATCATAAAAATGATTCTTGAAGCAAGAAAAAGCAGTGAATACAAAAAAAGGGTATATGCGAAAAAAAAGAGAGAAAGCAAGCAGAAAAAGCCAATAGCCCTTTAAACCAAAAGGCAAGGGTAAAAATAAAGTTGTGGTCCAAGGCAAAAAGATTGTGCTTAAGAACCCTGGACACCTCTAATTGGGGACTCTAGCAAAGCTGAGTCACAATCTGAAAAGGTTCACCCAGTTATGTGTCTGTGGCATGTATGTATCCGGTGGTAATACTGGAAGACAGAGTGCTTTGGGCCACGGCCAAGACTCATAAAGTAGCTGTTTTCAAGAATCATCATACTTAACTAGGAGAATCAATAACACTATCCGGATTCTGAGTTCCTATAGAAGCCAATCATTCTGAATTTCAAAGGATAAAGTGAGATGCCAAAACTGTTTAGAAGCAAAAAGCTAAAAGCCCCGCTCATCTAATTAATACTGATCTTCATAGATGTTTTTGGAATTCATTGCATATTCTCTTCTTTTTGTCTTATTTGATTTCCAGTTGCTTGGGGACAAGCAACAATTTAAGTTTGGTGTTGTGATGAGCGGATAATTTATACGCTTTTTGGCATTGTTTTTAGTATGTTTTTAGTATGTTTTAGTTAGTTTTTATTACATTTTTATTAGTTTTTATTTAAAATTCACTTTTCTAGACTTTACTATGAGTTTGTGTGTTTTTTTGTGATTTCAGGTATTTTCTGGCTGAAATTGAGGGACCTGAGCAAAAATCTGACTCAGAGGCTGAAAAGGACTACAGATGCTGTTGTATTCTGACCTCCCTGCACTCGAAGTGAATTTTATGGAGCTACAAAAAGCCAATTGGCGCGATCTCAATTTCGTTGGAAAGTAGACATCCTGGGCTTTCCAGCAATGTAAAATAGTCCATACTTTGCCCGAGATTTGATGGCCCAAACAGGCATTCCAAGTCAACTCAAGAATTCTGGCGTTTAACGCCGGAACTGGCACAAGAATGGGAGTTAAACGCCCAAACTGGCACAAAAGCTGGCGTTTAACTCCAAGAAAAGTCTCTACACATGAAAGCTTCAATGCCCAGCCCAAGCACACACCAAGTGGGCTCGGAAGTGGATTTTTATGTCATTTACTCATCTTTGTAAACCCTAAACTACTAGTTCTCTACAAATAGGACCTTTTGCTATTGTATTAGACATCTTTTGATCACTTTAGATCTGAGGATCATCTTTTGATCATGTTTTTATGATTGAACCCTCTTTGGGAGGCTGGCCATTCGGCCATGCCTAGACCTTGTTGTTATGTATTTTCAACGGTGGAGTTTCTACACACCATAGATTAAGGTGTGGAGCTCTGCTGTACCTCGAGTATTAATGCAATTACTATTGTTCTTCTATTCAATTCAGCTTATTCTTGTTCTAAGATATCACTTGTTCCTCAACTTGATGAATGTGATGATCCGTGACACTCATCATCATTCTCACCTATGAACGTGTGCCTGACAACCACCTCCGTTCTACCTTAGATTGAGTGGATATCTCTTGGATCCCTTAATCGAAATCTTCGTGGTATAAGCTAGAATTGATGGCGGCATTCAAGAGAATCCGGAAGGTCTAAACCTTGTCTGTGGTATTCTGAGTAGGATTCAAGGATTGAATGACTGTGACAAGCTTCAAACTCGCGATTGTGTGGCGTTAGTGACAGACGCAAAAGAATCACTAGATTCTATTCCAACATGATCGAGAACCGACAGATGAATAGCCGTGCTGTGACAGAGCGCGTTGAACATTTTCACTAAGAGGACGGGACTGTAGCCATTGACAACGGTGATGCCCAACATACAGCTTGCCATGGAAAGGAGTAAGAAGGATTGGATGAAGACAGTAGGAAAGCAGAGAGACGGAAGGGACAAAGCATCTACATACGCTTATCTGAAATTCTCACCAATGAATTACATAAGTATCTCTATCTTTATTTTATGTTTTATTCATCTTTTAATCATTAATCCTCCATAACCATTTGAATCCGCCTGACTGAGATTTAAAAGATGACCATAGCTTGCTTCATACCAACAATCTCCGTGGGATCGACCCTTACTCGCGTAAGGTTTATTACTTGGACGACCCAGTGCACTTGCTGGTTAGTTGTGTGAAGTTGTGATAAAAAGTTGAGAATTCAATTGAGCGTACCATGTTGATGGCGCCATTGATGATCACAATTTCGTGCACCAGCGTATCACGTGCCCTTCAAAATGGCTTGGCGTGCCACGCTCAATCCTTCAAGTGGCACGCTCGTCCCTTGTCAACCTTGGCGTGCCATGCCTTCGAACTTAAGTGGCACGCCATAGTGGCAATCTTGTGTTGGCGTGCCATGCCTTCGAGCTCAAGTGGCACGCCCTTTGATTTTTCCATTTCGTTTGCCTCTGGAAACTTGAACTAGCATGGCACGCTTAGGGTCTAGCGTGCCACGCCCTTGTTATGTGCTTGGCTAAGCTTCTCTGGAAAGTTACACTAGCGTGGCACGCCTAGGGTCTACCGTGCCACGCCCCTTTGTGAGTGAGTGGTTCCTCTATTTGGCGTGCCACGCCACGAACTCAAGTGGCACGCCCAAATGATGCTTTGGCCTCTGAATGACACTGGCGTGCCAAGCTTGGTTGCTCAAGTGGCATGCTTAAGTGAAGAATAGTGATTGGCGTGCCACGCCTTCGATACTAAGTGGCACGCCCCATGTAATTGGCCTCTTCCACCCCTCGCTGAAAACTTATACCGGCGTGCCACGCCTAAAGGTTGGTGTGCCACGCCCATGATCTTGTCTCGCTCCAGTAAGTGGCGTGCCATGCCTTGGCCTTCAAGTGGCACGCTTGTCCCTTGTCAACCTTGGCGTGCCACGCCTTCGAACTCAAGTGGCACACCATAGTGGCAATCTTGTGTTAGCGTGCCATGCCTTCGAGCTCAAGTGGAACGCCCTTTGATTTTTCCACTTCGTTTGCCTTTGGAATCTTGAACTAGCGTGGCACGCTTAGGGTCTGGCGTGCCATGCCCTTGTTATGTGCTTGGCTAAGCTTCTCTGGAAAGTTACACTAGTGTGGCACGCCCAGGGTCTGCCGTGCCACGCCCCTTTGTGAGTGAGTGGTTCCTCTATTTGGCGTGCCACGCCACGAACTCAAGTGGCACGCCCAAATGATGCTTTGGCCTCTGAATGACACTGGCGTGCCAAGCTTGGTTGCTCAAGTGGCATGCTTAAGTGAAGAATAGTGATTGGCGTGCCACGCCTTCGATACTAAGTGGCACGCCCCATGTAATTGGCCTCTTCCACCCCTCGCTGAAAACTTATACTGGTGTGCCACGCCTAAAGGTTGGTGTGCCACGCCCATGATCTTGTCTCGCTCCAGTAAGTGGCGTGCCATGCCTTGGCCTTCAAGTGGCACGCTTGTCCCTTGTCAACCTTGGCGTGCCACGCCTTCGAACTCAAGTGGCACACTGATGAGCGGATAATTTGTATGCTTTTTGGCATTGTTTTTAGTATGTTTTTAGTATCTTTTAGTTAGTTTTTAGTATATTTTTATTAGTTTTTAATTAAAATTCACTTTTCTGGACTTTACTATGAGTTTGTGTGTTTTTCTGTGATTTCAGGTATTTTCTGACTGAAATTGAGGGTCCTGAGCAAAAATCTGATCCAGAGACTGAAAAGGACTGCAGATGCTGTTGGATTCTGACCTCCCTGCACTCAAAGTGGATTTTATGGAGCTACAGAAGCCCAATTGGAGCGTTCTCAACGGCATTGGAAAGTAGACATCCTAGGCTTTCCAGCAATATATAATAGTCCATACTTTGCCCAAGATTTGATGGCCCAAACCGGCGCTCAAAGTCACCTATAGAAATTCCAGCGTTAAACGCCGGAACTGGCATAAAATTTGGAGTTAAACGCCCAAACTGGCATGGAAGCTGGCGTTTAACTCCAGAAAAGGTCTCTACACGAAATTCCTTCATTGCTCAGCCCAAGCACACACCAAGTGGGCCCGGAAGTGGATTTTTCTGTCATTTACTCATTTATGTAAACCTTAGGACACTAGTTTACTATTTATAGGATCTTTTGACATTGTATCCGTACCTTATGACCTCATAACATTTCTTACACGTTTCTTTCCACAGCATGAGCCTCTAAACTCCATGGTTGGGGGTGAGGAGCTCTGCTATGTCTTGATGGATTAATGCAATTACCACTGTTTCTTATTCAATCATGCTTGCTTCCATTCTAAGATATTACTTGCTCTTAACCCGGATGAATGTGATGATCCGTGACACTCATCATATTCTCAACTATGAACGTGTGACTGACAACCACCTCCGTTCTATCTTAGATTAAGTAGATATCTCTTGGGTTCTTTGATCGGAATCTTCGTGGTATAAGCTAGAACTGATGGCGGCATTCAAGAGAATCTGGAAGGTCTAAACCTTGTCTGTGGTATTCTGAGTAGGATTCAATGACTGGATGACTGTGACGTGCTTCAAACTCCTGAGGGCGGGGCGTTAGTGACAGACGCAAAAGAATCACTGGATTCTATTCCGGCCTGATTGAGAACCGACAGATGATTAGCCTATGCTGTGACAGAGCATCAGGGACGTATTTTCACTGAGAGGATGGGAGGTAGCCACTGACAATGGTGAAACCCTACATACAGCTTGCCATGGAAGGAGCCTTGCGTGTTTGATGAAGAAGACAGTAGGAAAGCAGAGATTCAGAAGATGGAGCATCTCCAAACCTCAACCTATTCTCCATTACTGCAAAACAAGTAACCATTTCATGTTCTTTTGCTTCTTACAATCAATCCTGATAATTTCTGATCTCCTGACTAAGATTTACAAGATAACCATAGCTTGCTTCAAGCCGACAATCTCCGTGGGATCGACCCTTGCTCACGCAAGGTATTACTTGGACGACCCAGTGCACTTGCTGGTTAGTTATGCGGGATTGCAAAAGTGTTATTGCAATTTCGTGCACCAAGTTTTTGGCGCCGTTGCCGGGGATTGTTCGAGTTTGGACAACTGACGGCTTATCTTGTTGCTTAGATTAGGACTATTTTCTTTTTGTTGGTTTAGAGTCTTTTAGTTGAGTCCAGTTTCATATTCTAAGTTTGGTGTCAATTGCATGCTTTTATTTTTCTTTTAAAATTTTCGTTTTTGCATAGTCTTAAGTCCCTTTTTGATTCATAAAAATTCTAAGTTTGGTGTCCTCTTTGTGTTTTTCTCTTAAAATTTTCGAAAAAATTAGTGTTTGATTTCTAAAAATTTTAAGTTTGGTGTCTTTTTGCTGTTTTTCTCTTTCCTCTTTTTAAAAATCAAATCTTTTTCATAAAAATTTTTCAATCATATCTTCTTAATTGCTGTTTTCAAAATCTTTTTTTTTTCACTAATTGATTCAGTTCTCAATTTGCTTTGATCTTATTTTATTTTTAATTTTCGAATTTTATTTTATTTTCCTTTTGTTTTATTTTATTGTATTTTATTTTTTTTCGGTTATTTCAAAAAAAAATAAAAAATAAACAAAATAAAAAAAAATAAAAATAAACAAAATTTATCTCTTTGCAATCTTTCTCATTTCCCTTTTGTCCATTATGGACTTAAGTGGAATTAATCAGTCCAAGAGGACTCTGGGGTCTTATGCTAACCCCATTACAGCTGCATATGGGAGTAGCATCTGTATACCTCCCATCAAAGCAAGCAGCTTTGAGCTAAATCCTCAACTCATTATCATAGTGCAGCAAAATTGCCAGTATTCCGGTCTTCCACAGGAAGAACCTACTGAGTTTCTGGCACAGTTCTTACAAATTGCTGACACAGTACATGATAAAGAGGTAGATCAAGATGTCTACAGACTATTACTGTTTCCATTTGCTGTAAAAGATCAAGCTAAAAGGTGGTTAAATAACCAACCTACAGCAAGCATAAAGACATGAAAATAGTTATCAGACAAATTCCTGAATCATTTTTACCCTCCAAAGAGGATGACACAGCTAAGGCTGGACATCCAAGGCTTTAAACAAGAGGATCATGAATCCCTTTATAATGCCTGGGAGAGGTATAGAGGTATGCTAAGGAAATGTCCCTCTGAAATGTTTTCAGAGTGGGTCCAGTTAGACATTTTCTACTATGGGCTTACAGAAAAAGCTCAGATGTCTTTAGACCACTCAGCTGGTGGATCTATACACATGAGGAAGACAATTGAAGAAGCTCAAGAGCTTATAGACACTGTTGCTAGAAACCAATATCTGTACTCTAGCAATGAGTTCTCTCCAGAAGAGGAAGTCATGACAGTAGTCACTGACTCTAATCCTCAAGAACAGATAATGGAGCTTAATCAACAACTACTCCTGATGACAGAACAGTTAGCAGAATTTAAAGAGATGCTCCATGAAACTAAAGTTGCTAATAAAAGCATAGAACTATAGTTGAATCAAGCAAAACAGCAAATATCTAAACAGATAACAGAGGAGTGTCAAACAGTTCAATTGAGGAGTGGGAAGACCTTGAATAACACTGCTCAAAAGAGCAAAAATCCAAACAAGGAACAATTGACAGAGGACAACCAAACCACTGTTCAAAATCCCTCTGAGGACAGTGAGAGCCCAGAGAGGAATATTGGCGTTCAAACGCTAGAAAGGGAAGGAAAGTTGGCGTTAAACGCCCATTCCTTGCCCAGTTCTGGCGTTCAAACGCCAGAAAAGGGGGAAAAGTTGGTGTTAAACGCCCATTTTCCACCCAATTCTGGCGTCCAAACGCCAAGGGAGGATCAGACACCTGAGAGTGCTGACAGTAATCCCTCTAACAAGGCTTCTTCAACCACTTCTGTACGGAAAAAACCTGCAGCATCTAAGGTTGAAGAATATCAAGCCAAGATGCCTTATCCTCAGAAACTCCGCAAAGCGGAACAGGATAAGCAATTTGCCCGCTTTGCAGACTATTTAAGGACTCTTGAAATAAAGATTCCTTTTGCAGAGGCACTTGAGCAAATACCTTCTTATGCTAAGTTCATGAAGGAAATCTTAAGTCATAAGAAGGATTGGAGAGAAACTGAAAAAGTGTTTCTCACTGAAGAATGCAGTGCAGTCATTCTAAAAAGCTTACCAGAAAAGCTTCAAGATCCTGGAAGCTTTCTGATACCATGCACATTGGAAGGCACTTACACCAAGACAGCCTTATGTGATCTTGGAGCAAGTATCAATTTAATACCTGCATCCACTATCAGAAAGCTTGGGTTGATTGGAGAAGTCAAACCAACCAGGATATGCCTCCAACTTGCTGATGGCTCCATTAAACACCCATCAGGCATAATAGAGGACATGATTGTCAAGGTTGGGCCATTTGCCTTCCCAACTGACTTTGTGGTACTGGAAATGGAGGAGCACAAGAGTGCAACCCTCATTCTAGGAAGACCATTCCTAGCAACTGGACGAACTCTCATTGATGTACAAAAAGGGGAAGTAACCTTGAGAGTCAATGAGGATGAGTTCAAGTTGAATGCTATAAAAGCAATGCAGCATCCAGACACACCAGAAGACTGCATGGGCGCTGACATTATTGACTCTCTGGTAGAAGAGATCAATATGGCTGAAAGCCTAGAATCAGAGCTTGAGGACATCTTCAAAGATGCTCAAACTGATCAGGAAGAGCCAGAGGAGGCAAAGGAATTTTCGAAAATTCCTCAGGAGGAGGATAAGCCTCCTAAGCCTGAACTCAAACCACTACCATCATCCCTGAAATATGCATTTCTGGGAGAGGGTGACACTTTTCCAGTGATTATAAGCTCTGCTTTAAATCCACAGGAAGAGGAAGCACTGATTAAAGTGCTAAGGACACACAAGACAGCTCTTGGGTGGTCCATAAGTGATCTCAAGGGCATTAGTCCAGCTAGATGCATGCACAAGATCCTGTTGGAGGATAATGCCAAACCAGTGGTTCAACCACAGAGGAGGCTAAATCCAGCCATGAAGGAGGTGGTGCAGAAAGAGGTCACTAAATTACTAGAGGCTGGGATTATTTATCCTATTTCTGATAGCCCCTGGGTGAGCCCTGTCCAAGTTGTTCCCAAAAAGGGAGGCATGACAGTGGTTCATAATGAAAAAAATGAACTGGTTCCTACAAGGACAGTCACAGGGTGGCGCATGTGTATTGACTACAGAAGGCTCAATACAGCCACCAGAAAGGATCATTTTCCTTTACCATTCATAGACCAAATGCTAGAAAGATTAGCTGGTCATGATTATTACTGCTTTTTGGATGGCTATTCAGGCTACAACCAAATTGCAGTAGATCCCCAGGACCAAGAGAAAACAGCATTCACCTGCCCTTCTGGCGTGTTTGCCTACAGGAGGATGCCTTTTGGTCTGTGCAATGCACCTGCAACCTTTCAGAGGTGCATGCTCTCTATCTTCTCAGATATGGTAGAGAAATTTCTGGAAGTCTTCATGGATGACTTCTCAGTATATGGAGACTCATTCAGCTCCTGTCTTAACCACCTATCACTTGTCCTGAAAAGATGCCAAGAGACTAACCTGGTTTTAAACTGGGAGAAATGTCACTTTATGGTGACTGAAGGAATTGTCCTTGGGCACAAAATTTCAAGCAGGGGAATAGAGGTGGATAAGGCAAAGGTAGAGGTAATTGAAAAATTACCACCACCTGCCAATGTTAAGGCAATCAGAAGCTTTCTGGGGCATGCAGGATTCTATAGAAGGTTTATCAAGGATTTTTCGAAAATTGCAAAACCTTTAAGTAACCTGCTAGCTGCTGACACGCCATTTGTGTTTGACACACAGTGTTTGCAGGCATTTGAGACCCTGAAAGCTAAGCTGGTCACAGCACCAGTCATCTCTGCACCAGATTGGGCATTACCATTTGAATTAATGTGTGATGCCAGTGATCATGCCATTGGTGCAGTGTTGGGACAGAGGCATAACAAACTTCTGCATGTCATTTATTATGCTAGCCGTGTTCTAAATGATGCACAGAAGAATTACACAACCATAGAAAAAGAATTACTTGCAGTGGTCTATGCCATTGACAAGTTTAGATCCTACTTAGTGGGATCAAAGGTGATTGTGTACACTGACCATGCTGCTCTTAAATACTTACTCACAAAGCAGGATTCAAAACCCAGGCTTATAAGATGGGTGTTGCTTCTGCAAGAGTTTGATATAGAAATAAGAGACAGAAAAGGGACAGAGAACCAAGTGGCTGATCATCTGTCCCGGATAGAACCAGTAGCTGGGACGTCCCTCCCTTCTACTGAGATCTCTGAGACTTTCCCAGATGAGCAACTCTTTGCCATTCAGGAAGCTCCATGGTTTGCAGATATTGCAAACTATAAAGCTGTGAGGTTCATACCCAAAGAGTACAGTTATGTGCAGAGAAAGAAACTAATTTCAGATGCCAAGTACTACCTTTGGGATGAACCATATCTCTTTAAGAGATGTGCTGACGGAGTGATCCGCAGGTGTGTACCCAGAGAGGAAGCACGAAGGATCCTATGGCACTGCCATGGATCACAGTATGGAGGGCATTTTGGAAGTGAGCGAACAGCCACTAAAGTTCTCCAGTGCGGCTTCTACTGGCCTACTCTCTATAAAGATTCCCGAGAGTTTGTGCGTAACTGTGACAGTTGCCAAAGAGCTGGTAACCTGCCTCACGGATATGCCATGCCTCAACAAGGAATATTAGAGATAGAATTGTTTGATGTATGGGGAATTGATTTCATGGGACCATTCCCACCATCATACTCAAACACTTACATTCTGGTGGCAGTGGACTATGTATCTAAGTGGGTAGAAGCAATTGCTACACCCACTAATGATACCAAGACTGTACTGAAATTCCTCCAGAAGAACATTTTCAGCAGATTTGGTGTTCCCAGAGTACTAATCAGTGATGGGGGCTCTCATTTCTGCAACAAACAGCTATACTCTGCTATGGTTAGATATGGAATTAGCCATAAAGTGGCAACTGCATATCACCCACAGACTAATGGGCAAGCTGAAGTCTCTAACAGAGAGCTAAAAAGAATCCTGGAACGGACTGTAATGGCCCGAAGAAAGGATTGGGCAAAGAGCTTGGATGATGCTCTGTGGGCATACAGAACAGCATTCAAGACTCCTATAGGAACCTCTCCATACCAATTGGTGTATGGGAAGGCCTGTCATTTGCCTGTGGAACTGGAACATAAAGCCTACTGGGCAACCAGATTCCTAAACATGGATGCACAGTTAGCTGGTGAGAAAAGACTGCTCCAGCTAAATGAGCTAGAGGAGTTTAGACTCAAATGCCTTTGAAAATGCAAAGATCTATAAGGAGAAGGCAAAGAAGTGGCATGACAAGAGATTGTCAACCAGAGTCTTTGAGCCAGGACAAAAAGTTCTGCTCTTCAACTCCAGGCTCAAACTGTTTCCAGGAAAACTCAAATCTCGGTGGAGGGGTCCGTATGTGATTACAGGAGTATCACCATATGGATATGTTGAGCTTCAGGATATTGATTCTGACAAGAAGTTCATTGTAAATGGACAGAGAATCAAGCACTATCTTGAAGGAAATTTTGAGCAGGAATGCTCAAAACTGAGGCTTGAGTGATTCTCAGTAAAAGTCCAGCTAAAGACAGTAAAGAAGCGCTTGCTGGGAGGCAACCCAGTCATTAGAAGGTTGTATGAATTGTTCTTACAGAGGCAAGTATCAAAAATGAAGGAATTCACAGAGTTACAGAAGGATTCAGCTCAAAAAGTAGAGAAAATGAGCTTACTGGCGAAAAAACGCCAGTAAGGGGCATTTTGGGCGTTAAACGCCAGAATGGGTACCATTCTGGGCGTTTAACGCCAGTAATGGTACCATTTTTGGCGTTAAACGCCAGAATGGGCACCATTCTGGGCGTTTAACGCCAGGTGTGCAGCATCCTGGGCGTTTTGGAAAAACGCCCAGTGACAAAGGCTTTCTGGCGTTTAACGCCAGCCAGGGCACCTGGCTGGGCGTTAAACGCCCAAAAAGGGTAGCAAATGGGCGTTAAACGCCAGAATGGGTGCCATTCTGGGCGTTTAACGCCAGAAAGGTGGGGGGACCACATTTTTGTTTTCAACTCAATTTTTTTCAAACTTTCCTCTTTTTAACCATACTCTTCTACATAAATGCACTTCAACCCTTCATCATTCACTTTCAAATCTTCACAAATCAAAACCATTCTTCAAATCTATTTCAAATTAATCCCAAATCTTCTTCAAAAACTCACCCTTTTCTCAATTTCTTTCCATATCTTTTCAAATCCCTCTCTCTTTTTTCGAAAACTCCCCTCCCCACCTTATAAATACACATTTGGCTCCCTCATTCCACCACACCATTCGAATTTCCTCTTCCTCCCCCTCTCTTCTCTCTTTTATTTTGCTTGAGGACAAGCAAACCTCTAAGTTTGGTGTGCTTTTCCGTGATCACTAAGCCAAGATTCATCAATATCATGGCTCCTAAGGGAAAACAAACCAATTTAAGAGGCAAGAAAGAGAATAATCCAAAGAATCTTTGGAATGAAGAGAAGTTCTTAACCAAAGAACATGAAGACCATTATCATAAAATAATGGGTCTGAGGTCAGTGATCCCGGAAGTTAAATTTGATCTGAAAGAAGATGAATATCCGGGGATCCAAGAGCAAATTCGAAACAGAGGATGGGAAGTTCTAACCAATCCTGAGACAAAGGTTGGAAGGAACATGGTTCAGGAATTCTACTCAAATCTGTGGCTAACAGATAAGCAGAGAATGACTGGAACTGCTTACCATACCTATAGAACCATGGTCAGAGGGAAAGTTATATACTTCTATCTGGACAAAATAAGAGAAATCTTTAAGTTGCCTCAACTGCAAGATGATCCTGATTCCTTTAATAGGAGGATGGTGAGAGTAGATAAGGGGTTGGATCAAGTTCTAGAGGACATATGCCTCCCTGGAACTAAGTGGATAACCAATTCTAAGGGTGTCCCAAACCAACTCAAGAGGGGAGACCTCAAACCAATTACAAGAGGTTGGCTAGACTTTATTGGGCGCTCCATATTGCCCACTAGCAACCGTTCTGAGGTCACCATCAAGAGAGCAGTGATGATTCATTGCATTATGCTTGGAAAAGAAGTGGAGGTTCATCATCTGATTGCCTGTGAGATCTACACAATTGCAAATAGGAATTCCACTGTAACCAAATTGGCTTACCCAAGCTTGATCTCCTTGCTCTGTAAAGAGGCTGGGGTAAAGATAGAAGCAGATGAATTCATACCCATTGAGCATCCAATCACCAAGAAGTCAATGGAAGGAACAAGAGAAGCAGGGGCGTGAACTCCAAGAGTTGAAACGCCAAAAGCTCTCCTCTCAAGCTGAGGGAGCATCCACTTCTCAAAATCAAGGTTGTTGAGTCATCCACTTCTCGAAATTTATCTCTGAAACTAGTTGAATTAGTTTGATGTGGTAACAATACTTTTTGTTTTCTGAATGAATGCTTGAACAGTGCATATGTCTTTTGAATTTGTTGTTTTAAGAATGTTAAAATTGTTGGCTCTTGAAAGAGTGAGGAGAAAGAGAACTGTTATTGAGGATCTGAAAAATCATCAAATTGATTCTTGAAGCAAGAAAAGTAGTGAAAAAAAAATTTCGAAAAGAAAAAGAAAAAAAAAAGAGAGAAGGAAATAAAGTTGTGATCCAAGGCAACAAGAGTGTGCTTAAGAACCCTGGACACCTCTAATTGGGGACTGTAGCAAAGCTGAGTCACAATCTAAAAAGGTTCACCCAATTATGTGTCTGTGGCATGTATGTATCCGGTGGTAATACTGGAAGACAGAGTGCTTTGGGCCACAGCCAAGACTCATACACTGGCTATGTTCAAGAATCAACATACTTAACTAGGAGAATCAATAGCACTATCTGAGTTCTGAGTTCTTATAGATGCCAATCATTCTGAACTTCAAAGGATAGAGTGAGATGCCAAAACTGTTCGGAGGCAAAAAGCTACTGGTCCCGCTCATCTAATTGGAGCTATGTTTCTTTGATATTTTGGAGTCTATAGTATGTTCTCTTCTTTTTATCCTATTTTGATTTTCAGTTGCTTGGGGACAAGCAACAATTTAAGTTTGGTGTTGTGATGAGCGGATAATTTGTATGCTTTTTGGCATTGTTTTTAGTATGTTTTTAGTATCTTTTAGTTAGTTTTTAGTATATTTTTATTAGTTTTTAATTAAAATTCACTTTTCTGGACTTTACTATGAGTTTGTGTGTTTTTCTGTGATTTCAGGTATTTTCTGACTGAAATTGAGGGTCCTGAGCAAAAATCTGATCCAGAGACTGAAAAGGACTGCAGATGCTGTTGGATTCTGACCTCCCTGCACTCGAAGTGGATTTTCTGGAGCTACAGAAGCCCAATTGGCACGCTCTCAACGGCATTGGAAAGTAGACATCCTGGGCTTTCCAGCAATATATAATAGTCCATACTTTGCCCAAGATTTGATGGCCCAAACCGGCGCTCAAAGTCACCTACAGAAATTCCAGCGTTAAACGCCGGAACTGGCATAAAATTTGGAGTTAAACGCCCAAACTGGCATGGAAGCTGGTGTTTAACTCCAGAAAAGGTCTCTACACAAAATTCCTTCATTTCTCAGCCCAAGCACACACCAAGTGAGCCCAGAAGTGGATTTTTCTGTCATTTACTCATTTCTGTAAACCTTAGGACACTAGTTTACTATTTATAGGATCTTTTGACATTGTATCCGTACCTTATGACCTCATAACATTTCTTACACGTTTCTTTCCACAGCATGAGCCTCTAAACCCCATGGTTGGGGGTGAGGAGCTCTGCTATGTCTTGATGGATTAATGCAATTACCACTGTTTCTTATTCAATCATGCTTGCTTCCATTCTAAGATATTACTTGCTCTTAACCCGGATGAATGTGATGATCCGTGACACTCATCATATTCTCAACTATGAACGTGTGACTGACAACCACCTCCGTTCTATCTTAGATTAAGTAGATATCTCTTGGGTTCTTTGATCGGAATCTTCGTGGTATAAGCTAGAACTGATGGCGGCATTCAAGAGAATCCGGAAGGTCTAAACCTTGTCTGTGGTATTCTGAGTAGGATTCAATGACTGGATGACTGTGACGTGCTTCAAACTCCTGAGGGCGGGGCGTTAGTGACAGACGCAAAAGAATCACTGGATTCTATTCCGGCCTGATTGAGAACCGACAGATGATTAGCCTATGCTGTGACAGAGCATCAGGGACGTATTTTCACTGAGAGGATGGGAGGTAGCCACTGACAATGGTGAAACCCTACATACAGCTTGCCATGGAAGGAGCCTTGCGTGTTTGATGAAGAAGACAGTAGGAAAGCAGAGATTCAGAAGATGGAGCATCTCCAAACCTCAACCTATTCTCCATTACTGCAAAACAAGTAACCATTTCATGTTCTTTTGCTTCTTACAATCAATCCTGATAATTTCTGATCTCCTGACTAAGATTTACAAGATAACCATAGCTTGCTTCAAGCCGACAATCTCCGTGGGATCGACCCTTGCTCACGCAAGGTATTACTTGGACGACCCAGTGCACTTGCTGGTTAGTTGTGCGGGATTGCAAAAGTGTTATTGCAATTTCGTGCACCACACACCATAGTGGCAATCTTGTGTTGGCGTGCCATGCCTTCGAGCTCAAGTGGAACGCCCTTTGATTTTTCCACTTCGTTTGCCTCTGGAAACTTGAACTAGCGTGGCACGCTTAGGGTCTGGCGTGCCATGCCCTTGTTATGTGCTTGGCTAAGCTTCTCTGGAAAGTTACACTAGTGTGGCACGCCCAGGGTCTGCCGTGCCACGCCCCTTTGTGAGTGAGTGGTTCCTCTATTTGGCGTGCCACGCCACGAACTCAAGTGGCACGCCCCAATGATGCTTTGGCCTCTGAATGACACTGGCGTGCCATGCCTGGTTGCTCAATTGTCACGCTTAAGTGAAGAATAGTGATTGGCGTGCCACGCCTTCGATACTAAGTGGCACTCCCATGTAATTGGCCTCTTCCACCCCTCTCTGGAAACTTATACCAGCGTGCCACGCCTAAAGATTGGTGTGCCATGCCCATGATCTTGTCTCACTCTAGTAAGTGGCGTGCCATGCCTTGGCCTTCTAGTGGCACGCCAAAGTGACTTTTTTGGAACTGGTGTGCCACGCCTTCGACACCAAGTGGCACGCCCAAGTGAGGTTGAGAAGTTGGCGTGCCATGCCTTCGACTTCAAGTGGCACGCCCAGTCTTCAATTGCCTTCAGCCCCTTCTCTGGATCATTGTACCAGCGTGCCACGCCATGCTGCTCAAGTGGCACGCCCATGTATTTGTGCACTCTTCAAGCTTGGCATGCCACGCCTGGGTCTTCAAGTGGCACGCCAAAGTGACTTTTTGGAGTTGGCATGCCATGCCTTCGGCACCAAGTGGCACGCCGTAGTGGAGGTTCTTCTTGAGGTAGTGAGTTGGCATGCCACGCCTTCGACTTCAAGTGGCACGCCTATAGTAGTTGATGGGTCAGGCGTGCCACGCCCAACCTGGCGTGCCACGCTCCTTTTGTTTCTTCCATTTTGCTCTCTGAAATTTTGTACTAGCGTGCCACGCCTAGTCCTTGGCATGCCACACCCACATGCATGCTTTGATCTCCCTTCTGAAATTTAGTACTGGCATGCCACGCTTAGCTCCTGGCGTGCCACGCCAGTGCATTTTTGTGGCGTTTTCCCCCAAGTGACCCGCCAGTCTCACACGCCCAGCTTCTAGTTTATCTTCTTCCCATTTTTGATACCTTCTTCACATGTAATTCAGCACAACTCATCTCAAAGTAGTGTACCATAATATTCATCAAATAATGCATGAATTGTACTGATCAAATGAGATTTGTGCTCTTTCATGGTCTTCTTTATGCAAGAAAGAAGGGTAGATGATGCAAGTCATCATGTGTGACATGCCAACTTCCCTTGATTTGATCATATGGGCATGACATACGCCCTCTTGCTGCCGTGTTGCACGCCAGCTTCTCTGCCTCCTGGAAGGTATTTTCCTTGACTCTTTTTATTCATGCTTTGCTTCCCTTTTGCTATCATTCACCTACAATTACCAAGAAATCAAGGCCCTCAAAGTACCAATTGAATAATGTATAAAAGCACATGATTATCAAAGAAAAGTACTTAAGATACTCATGCATCACAACACCAAACTTGAGATTTTGCTTATCCTCAAGAAAACGAAGAATAATGTATTTGCCATTAAAGGATTCAAGCGTAAAATTCAAGGGTGAATGGTGGCGATTCAAATAGTTTTGGTTAGCCTTTTTACTTATTCTCAATTCAAACAAATGGGTATAATCTTTGAAGACCTCTATCTTGATTATATTATAGAACCTCTTCCTTGAAACAAGCTTATTTTATTTTCTTTCACCGTTTATTTCTTTTTGGCTTGCTTGAACCTTGAGCGTAGCTTTGACTCTAAATGTTTTCTTTTCAAGCTTTGCTTGATACATAAGCACCACAAGCACCTGATCGGGAGGCACTTTGAGCTTATGTTTCTTTTATTTTTCCCAGTCAGTGGTGCTCAAAGCCTTGGACTTCTCTTTATTGGGGGTTCTTTGCACTTAGAGTTTAGTTGTGATGCTATGTTTTCAAGCTTTGCTTGATACATAAGCACCACAAGCACTTGACTAGGAGGCTCTTTTGAGCTTATGTTTCTTTTCAACATTACTAGTCAGTGGTATTTAGAGCCTTTGACTTCTCTATCAATCCCTTTTTGTTAAGATTTATTCATTATATTTTGCTTCTTCAAGGCTTTGTCAATTGTAAGGATCCCATAATAGTCTTCTAGATTAAGGCCTCAAGTAATTTGGCTCAGTTTGTGTTGAACATTCTTAGTTAGTTTGGCCTTCCAAACTCAAATGGTCATGCTCTGTTTGTTCAAACCTCTCTTTCTTTTCATTTCATTCTTGGTACATGATCTTTGCCTGGTTTATGTAGTAAGTACAATTACATTGGTGGGTGGTGATGAACAAAACATAATACGTACTTGAAGGAAATAAATCATAAGTACATCAAATAAGACAAGCAAAATAACACACATGGAAATAATTAAAAGGAAAAAATCACATATAGAAAATAGAACAGAACTCAATCACCTTAATTGTCATTGCCATCATCTTCATCATCTTCTTCATTGTCCTCTTCATCTTCATCATCCTCATCATTATTATCTTGGTACAGTTCTTTGGATCTCTACATCTCTTGTTATTGCACAAGAAATTCTTGGTTGATGTTAACATTACCTTGGATGATTTGATTATGAATCCACTCACCATCTTTTGGAAATGGACCCAATGCTAGGTTTGTCGCTTGTGCTGCCACACAAAGATAGTTAATCTTTGCCTCCACGCCTTGCTTGAAATTACCAAGTACAACTCGTTGATTTTCTTGTTCATCCATGATGTGATTAATGAGTTCTCTTTGGTTCAGTTGTTCTATCCTAGGTTGCTTAAGGTATGGGGTCAGGTGTTGCCAGCACTCATGAGGAGGTAGAGATGACACTTGAGGGGGTAGAGGATTGTGCTTCTTGAGTTGGTTGAGCTTCCCTTCTTGGTGGTCTTAGCCTTCACATTCATGGGTTGAGCATCACTCTTTTCATGCTTTGGGGGGTGTAATTGGGTATCCACCCCGATTGGTACGTCTTCATCAAACTCAACCCCTACTTCTTCCAAAAGTCTATGAATTCCCAAGCCTTATTTTCTTTAATACACTCTCAGCCATGCGCTGGATATTAGGAGGGATGATTTCTTTCACATTTACCTCCTCTCTAGTCATGATAGAGTGAACTAGAATGGCTCTCTCTTTAGTCACATTGGAGATGTTGAAAGAGGGAATGATGGACCTCCTCACAAACTCAAACCAACCTCTTGCTGTTGGAATAAAATCACTTCTTTTCAACTGGTTTGGGTTTCCATCGGCATCATTTTTTCATTGGACACCCAGTATGCAAATATCATTTATGAAATCATTGTACCTTGAAAAGGCACTCAGTCTTTGCTCATAGTTCATTACAGAGGAAGAAGAAGAAGATGATAATTCTCCAAGTTTTAGAACTCTTTGGATCATATCAGGTCCGAAGTCCACATGCTTACCTCTCATGTAGCTCATATAGGAGGGTTCTAGTTGTCCGTCTATTGTGGCGTTAGCATAAAACTCTTGAAATAGCAAGAGTCCCACTTTTCTAGGTGGGTTGTACAAAGTTACCCACTTTTGCCTTAGGATTTGTCTTTGGATGCCTGGGTAAAGCCTTCTTTCTATCTCAAATCCCACATCTATTATCACTATTTTATGGGCTGTCCACCTATAGAATTGATGCGCATAGAAGGGAGAGCAGAACCTTTCTTCATCATATTGAGCTTCGAGGAGTGCCTTGCCCTTTCTTTTCCATGATGAAGAGGTATCGAATTTGAGAGCCATGGAATGAATGAATATAAATAAAGTGGAATCCGTAATTCCAAACTTAGAAAATTCCTTGTCCCTAAGCAAGAATATGAATGTAAGAAGGGAGGGTGCGGTGTCAAGAAAGGATAGCTTGTGAAGGTGAAGTAGGGTAAGAAATGAAGACAATAGATAAAAGTAGAGGGTGTCTCAGATGGTAAAAAAAGTGGAGAATGAGTGTGGAATGAAGAGTGGAAGGTGAATGAATTTATAGGGAAAAAGGTGGTGTGGATCGTGTGGTGAGGGATGGGAATAAATATCCAATGGTTTGCATGCAATGATGGTAACCAAAGACCTTTATAGGGAGTGTAAGATGGTATAAAAGTGTGTAACAGAGTGGTATTGGGTGTGATTTCGGCGATGGTGAATGGTGTATGTATGAGGGAAGGTGGTGCACGAAATTGTGATCATCAATGGCGCCATCAACATGGTACGCTCAATTGCAATCTCAACTCTTTATCACAACTTCGCACAACTAACCAGCAAGTGCACTGGGTCGTCTAAGTAATAAACCTTACGCGAGTAAGGGTCGATCCCACGGAGATTGTTGGTATGAAGCAAGCTATGGTCACCTTGCAAATCTCAGTCAGGTAGACTCAAATGGTTATGGAGGATAACATAGATTATAAAATAAGGATAGAGATACTTATGTAATTCATTGGTGAGAATTTCAGGTAAGCGTATGGAGATGCTTTGTCCCTTCTGTCTCTCTGCTTTCCTACTGTCTTCATCCAATCCTTCTTACTCCTTTCCATGGCAAGCTGTATATTGGGCATCACCGTTGTCAACGGCTACAGTCCCGTCCTCTCAATGAAAATGTTCAACGCGCTCTGTCACAGCACGACTAATCATCTATCGGTTCTCAATCAGGTTGGAATAGAATCCAGTGATTCTTTTGCATCTGTCACTAACGCCCAGCCTTCAAGAGTATGAAACTCGTCACAGTCATTCAATCTTCAAATTCTACTCAGAATACCACAGACAAGGTTTAGACCTTCCGGATTCTCTTGAATGCCGCCATCAATTTTAGCTTATACCACGAAGATTCCGATTAAAGAATCCAAGAGATATCCACTCAATCTAAGGTAGAACGGAGGTGGTTGTTAGGCACACGTTCATAGGTGAGAATGATGATGAGTGTCACGGATCATCACATTCATCAAGTTGAGGAACAAGTGATATCTTAGAACAAGAATGAGCTGAATTGAATAGAAGAACAATAGTAATTGCATTGATACTCGAGGTACAGCAAAGCTCCACACCTTAATCTATGGTGTGTAGAAACTCCACCGTTGAAAATACATAAGAACAAGGTCTAGGCATGGCTGTGAGGCCAGCCCCATGATCTAAGATAGCATAAGACTACTCAAAGATAGCTACCAAGATGAGAATATAATAGCAAAAGGTCCTATTTGTAGAGAGCTAGTAGCTTAGGGTTTACAAAGATGAGTAAATGACATAAAAATCCACTTCCGGGCCCACTGGTGTGTGCTTGGGCTGAGCATTGAAGCATTTTCGTGTAGAGACTTTTCTTGGGGTTAAACGCCAGCTTTTGTGCCAGTTTGGGCGTTTAACTCCCATTCTTGTGCCAGTTCCGGCGTTAAACGCCAGAATTCTGGAGCTGACTTGGAACGCCTGTTTGGGCCATCAAATCTCAGGCAAAGTATGGACTATTATATATTACTGGAAAGCCCAAGATGTCTACTTTCCAACACAGTTGAGAGCGCGCCGATTGGGCTTTTGTAGCTCCAGAATATCCACTTCGAGTGCAGGGAGGTCAGAATCCAACAGCATCTGCAGTCCTTTTTAGCCTCTGAATAAGATTTTTGCTCAGATCCCTCAATTTCAGCCAGAAAATACCTGAAATCACAGAAAAACACACAAACTCATAGTAAAGTCCAGAAAAGTGAATTTTAACTAAAAACTAATGAAACTATAATAAAACCTAACAAAAACATACTAAAATCATACTAAAAATAATGCCAAAAAGCGTATAAATTATCAGCTCATCAGAAGGCTAAAGGACAAAATATGTAAGTGGAGGAGAGCTTAGGGACAAAATGTGTAAGTATGAAGTGATGGTGAGTAGTTGGCACGGTCAAAGAGGTATTAATGCAAGAGATAACCTATGCATGTAGAGGTTTGATGACAATGAAGGACTAATGCATGTGTTCTTGGTATGTGAATTATCGATGCATGTGAGTAGTACAATCAAGGATATGCAAGTGAATTGTGCATGCATGCAGGAATGGTTATGGTTTGGTGGTGCAGAATTAGAATGTCCACAACTGAACCGCCAAGTATACCGGGTCGTACCAAGTAATACCTCAGGTGAGTGAGGGTCGATCCCATGAGGATTGTTGGACTGAGCAACAATAGTCAAATGACTCACTTAGTCAGGTGATACGTAAAATTCAGATTTCACGTACAACCGGCAAGTATACCGGGTCGTATCAAGTAATAAAACTCACTGAGAGTGAGGTCGATCCCACGGAGATTGGTAGATTAAGCAACTTTAGTTAAATGGTAAATTTAGTCAAGCAAACATAGTTTTGATTTCATGAGCATTTTGATTTTTGAACATAATTCCAGGAACTTAAATGGCAAGGAATGTAAATTAAAGTAAATAACTGAAACTTAAAGTGCAAGAAACTTAAATGACATCAAAGATAAATTGCAAGAAATTAAAGGTTACTGAAATTTAAAGAACATAAGAGTAAATGGCAAGAAATAAAGGAACAAAATGTAGATGACAAGAATAATAAATTGACAGAACGTAAAAGGGAATTGGGTTATGGGTAATCAAATAACTAGAAGCAAAAGAAATAAGAAGTAATGATAGAGAGGATCATTAGGGATCAGAGATGCAAGTTTTCATGAATTGATGTTAGTCCAATCCTTCTCAATCATGGGTATAGATCCATGGCAAGTGGGTAATTGAGTCCCAATCTCTTGGTGATTCAATTTCTCTCAACATAACCAATTGCCACTCTCGTGATCTAATTGTTCATGAGAAGAGATGAAGCTTAAATCTAATCCAGCCACACAATTCCCATAATCTCAACCAAGGAGAGTTACATCTCACATACTAACCAAGGTGTATTGATTAAAGAAATCATGAAAGGATGAACTCTAAACTGAATTATGTGGCTCCTTCCTCAAATTCACCATATAATTCATATAGATTAACCCCTCTCTCGATGGTGGTTGAATCTTTGAAGAACAAGAGTTCCCTCTTTAGATCAACCACTAGAATTGAGGAGGAGAAGATGAGTTCACCAATCCATTCCAACAAGCAGAGCTCTTCCCCCTAATGAAGGTGGGGTTTAGTGAGTCATAGCTCCAATTTCAACAACAATTGCCATAAACCAAAATTAAACTAAATGCAAAGAAAGATGAAGAAGAATAATGAAATGCTTAAAGCTTAAGAAAATGAAGAAGAGAAGTTCCAAGAAGAACCAAAAAATTGCTTTCCGGGTATCCTCCCGGAAGTGCTAAAAGAGTTTTCAAAATAAAGTGCTAAGAGTCTAAAATTCTAAGTGTCAAAAGTCTCTTATAAGTACACCAATCTCTTCTATTTATACTACTCCCAAAACTTCTTCAGAGATCTTCAATTTGGGCTAGCAATGTGGGCTTTCTCATTGTTAAATTCTTGGTTCAATTGAAGAAGTTGCTGGCCTTTGTGAGGCATAGGGGAAGCAGAGCAAGTTGGCAACCATTCTGGCCCATTGAGGGGCGTTGTTGTCAATAACTCTAGGCATAATACACGTTGGCAACGTGCAAGTGACTTTCCTGGAAGTGAGCTTTGAGACTTGGGCGTTGTTGGCCCAAGTTGTTGCTAACAACTTGCTCTTCTTCTTATTGACTCTTCTCTCATGCCTAATGTTGCCCAGAATTTGAGTATCTATCCTTTGCTTCAATATAGACTATCATACATCATTGGGAAGCTCTTGATGTCTATTTTCCAATGCCACTGGAATCACCTCATTTGGACCTTCCTAGCTCAAGTTATGCTTCCTCAAAGAAGGTAAGGTCAAGCTGCCAAGTTGTTGCCAAAAACGCACCCATTTTGCCAAGTTGGCAACGTGCCCGTGCCTAGCCTCCCAAAGCAGGGAAATGAGGCTGGCGTTGTTGCCAAAAACGCACCCTTGCTAGCACGTTGGCAACGTGCTCGTGCCCCACTCCAGGGCTCATCTCTAGCCTTCTTGAATTTCAACTTCATGTTCTTGTTTTTAGGGCCTAAAGATGACTCTGGTTTGGCTTCAATTTTGTGCTCCACCATAGACTATTATATATGGTTGGAAAGCTCTGAATGTTAGCTTTCCAACGCAACTGGAAGCATTCAATTTGGATCTCTGTAGCTCAAGATATCTTCCATTGAAGGAGGTAAGGTCAGGCTGCCTTATTGGAGTTGTTGTGGATAACGCCCCTATATTCCAAGTTAGCAACGTGCTCTTCACCATCCAAAGCTTCCTGGCGTTGTTACCAAACACGCCAATGCTTTCTTGAGTTGGCAACGTGCTCGATGCTCTTTCCTAGCTCCAAATATTGCTTCCCACATTGCCATTGAACACGCCTATAGAAACTGGCGTTGGCAACGTGGTTGGCACTCCTCCCTGGCGTTAGCAACGTGAATGGCACTCCTCCCTGGCGTTAGCAATGTGAATGGCACTCCTCCCTGGCGTTAGCAACGTGAATGGCAAGGCTTCCTGGCGTTGGCGACTTGGTGCCTAGCCAAGCAACCATTTCTGGCGTTGCCAAGGAGCACGCCAATGATAGTGGCGTTGGCAACGTGCTCGAGGTTGTTTCCTATGGTGCCAAAGTTGCTTGGCGTTGCCTTGAATAACGCCTATGGTTCTTGGCGTTGGCAACGCCCTCGAGCTCCTCTTCAAGGCTTCATTCTTGTGCTTGGCGTTGCCTTGAATAACGCCCATACTCCCCACGTTGGCAACGCCCTCGAAGCTCCTTCATGGCCCAAGTTCCTTGCTTGTGTGCGTTGCCCATAAAAACTCACTCCTTTCTCCAAGTTGGCAACGCCACTTCTCTTCCAAGGCTGCCTGGCGTTGCCTCCAATAACGCAGCCCTTCTCCAAGTTGGCAACGCCAATATATGCTCTTCCAAGGTTGCCTGGCGTTGCCATGAACAACGCCCCCTATCTCCATGTTGGCAACGCCAACTTCTCTACTTCAGGGCTGCCTGGCGTTGCCATGAACAACGCCCCCTATCTCCAAGTTGGCAACGCCAACTTCTTCTTGCCCAGCTTGCATCATTCTTGCTTCCATGCTTTCTTGTTTCATCACCTATCATCAACAAGGGAAATAGCTTCAAAGTTTTGCCATCTTATGCAATAAATTTCAAGGGAATCATTCACATCCACTTGTTTATAAACTCCTTGAATATTTGCATGAATTTGGCCAATATTTACCTAGTTCTTGGTGTTTTAATGCATGGAGGTAAAACTCATCAAAATGCTTGTTTATTTCAAAGAAAGTGAATGAAATTAAGCTAAAACTACTTAAACTAACAAGCTAATATAGCAAATATGCAAACGCATCACAACACCAAACTTAAACCTTGCTTGTCCTCAAGCAAGAAGAGAATCATGCAATAGAGATTGACAATCCAAGGTAAGAAGAATAGCAACTCAATGTTCATGGTAAGCTAGTTTTTCTAAGAATGCTATAATCACAAAAGAAATGTAAATGATTGATGCTTCTATCTAGCTCAATTTATGAAATCTTTTTCTTATATTTCTTCCTTGAAACAAGCTTTTGATTTTCTTATTAGCTTCTCCTTTTGGGTGCTTTGCCCCATGAGTTGATAACAAAACTACGACTCTAAACGCTTTGTTTTCAAGTATTACCACTTGATACATAAGCACCACAAGCATTTAATTAGAGGACTCCATTAAGCACATTTATTTCTTTTCTTGACTCTCTAATCATTGATGCTCAGAGCCTTGAGCTTTGAGGGAGTGCTTTTGCACTTGAGCCTAGCCTTGACTTCTAAGTGTTTTGTTTTCAAGCATTTTACTTGATACATAAACACCACAAGTACTTAACAATGGAATTGTCATTGGTACTCAGAGCCTTCAGCTTTCTCATTCTTTCCCTTTTTCTTTTCTTTGCCTTCTTTTTTTTTTCAAGGTTTTCATGATTTTCAAAAGATTTCACAAAATGTCCTAGATGAAAACTTCAATTAAATCAAATCTAATGCAATTGAGCAACAATCAAACATACTAGCCTTCCAATACTTGTATGCACATGCCAAGTTCTTCTTTAATTCCTTGTTTGTTTATGATCATGATGCTTTTTTTGCTTTTGAATTCACAAAACTCAAGTTGGTAGTCATAATGCCACAGCAACATATTGCAAATCAAAATTCAAGCTATGCTTATTCATACCACACATGCATATAAAGAAGGTAATAAGACAATCATGCAATTTAAAGTGCTGGAAACAAATGAGAGGAAAAAGAACTTTACAACCTTGTAATTTATCTTCTCTATTGCTGTCCTTTTCCTCCTTTTCTTTCCCTTCCCACACCAAACTTAGAATGATTGCTTGTCCTCAAGCAACAATTAGAACCGTGGCTATGGGGCTAAGATAGATCATGAATGTCTTACACAATGAAACATTAGTAGCACATGTGTTTCAAGCAAACAAAATTAAAGATAACAATTAAGGCACAAGAGACAGAGACATTTTGATTGCAAACTTAAGAAGGTGAGCACAATACATTGCATAAAAGATAAGTGGCACACCAAACTTAGTGTGACACTTTCACTTGGAATTAATGCAAGTATCCAGTAAAGATTGGAAACAGATTTTGTTGCATAGCAACACCAAACTTAGAATGCAATCATATGTCAATTTATTTGAATTAAAACTAAGCAAATGAAACTGTTGTATGTTAAATACAATCACCAAGCTAAGAATCTATCATGAATAAGGATCTCTTGGTAATGTATTAACAAAAACAGTTAATAAGCAAACTAAATGAAAGCATTTAAAGATAGAAAAATAACTAAAGCAAGTAGAATGAAAAAGTGTCAAATCAAAAGAGAAAAATAAAACTGCAGAGGCATTATGATTATGCAGACAAGTAGTGTTGCTTGAATAAATTGCATAGAAAATAAATGGCACACCAAACTTAGAATCTTGGTGTGTCACTTTCATTTTTGATTTGATGCAATCATCCAAGAAGATTGAAAACAATTTGTTGCAAGGAAACACCAAACTTAAAATGTAACCATATGCCAATTTATTGAATTTAAATAAAACAAAAAACGAAAACAAAGCAGAGAAGAGAAATTATACCTATGGTTGACATGTTGTTCACTTTCTTCCTCTTCTTCCAGTTTGTTAATAGGAATGACCTTAAGGGGGGAGAAGATTCAGCTAGTGTCCCCTGTCTTGGCCTCTCCTCAGCAAGCTTTCTTTTGTTAATGGCTTGATTGAGCTTGCTTGCTGGATCAGGGGGAGGATTGCTTGTGGTTGACCCCTTTTTCTTCATGAATATTGTCCTTGGTAGCTTGGTCACAATCCTCTTCTTGGTGCTTTTGTTAATTACCTTCACTTCCTTGAATCCACGTCTTGGTAGTTGTGTGATTGTTGGAGTCTTCTTTTCATCAAAAGCCTCTTGAATTGGTGGTTCTATGAGCCCTTCCTTTTTGCACTTCTCTGTTTCAGTTGAGTGTGATTTCTCTTGAGTGTCTTCCTTATGTTCTTGCTCTTCCACTTCCTCTTTTACACTCAACATTTGCTTTAATAGCTCAATCATGGAAGAGGTTTGTTGTTCTTCCCAAGATTTTTTCATCTCCTCTTCATATTTTTCGATCACAGATTCAAGGGAAGTTTGTGATGGTTGTGAATGTTCATGTTCCTTTATCACCTCATGTTCAATTTCATTCTCAACCACCTCATTCTTCATTGAAATTTCACTTGATACAAGGACCTTTTGTTCTTCTTTTTCCACTTCCTCACCCACAAATTGGTCTTTATCCTCACTGCTTGGCAACCCGAAGTGTTTCCTTATTTGCTCTAAGTGCCCATCTATTTTCTCAAAAAGGCTCTCTCGTTCCTCCCAATATTGTTCTTGTCTTTCCAAGAGTTCTCTGGACGTTTGAAGGAGGTCCTCAGCTACTAGCTTAAGAGATGAAGGTTGAGAGAAGTTTTGTGGATATGGATGTGTTGTGGTGAGGTTGTTTTGAGTGGTATGAAATGAATCTTGTGAATTGTGGAATAAGTTTTGTGGTTGGTGGAATGAATTTTGTGGATGATGAATTGAATTGTATGAATTTTGGAAGGAATTTTGTGTTGAGGCAAACTCAAGTGGTGAAGAATTTTGATATGAAAAATTTGGAGGTGAAGTTGGATAATTAAGAGGTGATGGCTCTTGATAAGTGGAAAATGGGCTCTCAAATGCTTTCTGGTTTTGCTCCTCCCAGGCACAACTTGAAGAATTGTTGAAATCATCATAGTATGGACAATCTCGTAGTCCTTGGGAGGAATCTTGCGTGAATTTGTTGCAAGCATAATCAAGAGATGATGTCTCTTGATGAATAGCATTTGGAGAATTAAAATTTCCTTCCCAGCCATAGTTTGTGTCAATGTTATAACAGCATGGTTCACTTTGTGGCTCTGGGAGGAAATTCATTTCTCTTGATTGTTCACACTTTTGTTGATATGCCCAAACACCATGAGGGTAATGACATAAATCATTTTGTGGTTCTGGACAACATCTCACGTGATTAGCTTGATCAATTTGTGGCTCTGGAGCAAATCTCCACGGATTGGAATGCTCAGAATTTGTATTTTCTTGGTGATATTTCCAGCCACCATTAGAGATTGGTGGTGGTGGATGATATCCCAGAAAGTTTGTTTGATCAAAAGATGAGATAAACTCCATTTAAGTTTTGTAGAACACAATCACAAAGCAATTGAAATACATGTCTCAGATGAGAATTTCTTAGTGAGGCAATAACACAAACACCTTAATGTCCAAAAAGAAAACAAAAAAAATTAAAATAACTGTACAAAGAAAAAAATGCTTAATCTAAACTACCATTCACTTAATCATTGTCAATCTTTTCCAATCCCCGGCAACGGCGCCAAAAACATGATACGTAAAATTCAGATTTCACGTACAACCGGCAAGTATACCGGGTCGTATCAAGTAATAAAACTCACTGAGAGTGAGGTCGATCCCACGGAGATTGGTAGATTAAGCAACTTTAGTTAAATGGTAAATTTAGTCAAGCAAACATAGTTTTGATTTCATGAGCATTTTGATTTTTGAACATAATTCCAGGAACTTAAATGGCAAGGAATGTAAATTAAAGTAAATAACTGAAACTTAAAGTGCAAGAAACTTAAATGACATCAAAGATAAATTGCAAGAAATTAAAGGTTACTGAAATTTAAAGAACATAAGAGTAAATGGCAAGAAATAAAGGAACAAAATGTAGATGACAAGAATAATAAATTGACAGAACGTAAAAGGGAATTGGGTTATGGGTAATCAAATAACTAGAAGCAAAAGAAATAAGAAGTAATGATAGAGAGGATCATTAGGGATCAGAGATGCAAGTTTTCATGAATTGATGTTAGTCCAATCCTTCTCAATCATGGGTATAGATCCATGGCAAGTGGGTAATTGAGTCCCAATCTCTTGGTGATTCAATTTCTCTCAACATAACCAATTGCCACTCACGTGATCTAATTGTTCATGAGAAGAGATGAAGCTTAAATCTAATCCAGCCACACAATTCCCATAATCTCAACCAAGGAGAGTTACATCTCACATACTAACCAAGGTGTATTGATTAAAGAAATCATGAAAGGATGAACTCTAAACTGAATTATGTGGCTCCTTCCTCAAATTCACCACATAATTCATATAGATTAACCCCTCTCTCGATGGTGGTTGAATCTTTGAAGAACAAGAGTTCCCTCTTTAGATCAACCACTAGAATTGAGGAGGAGAAGATGAGTTCACCAATCCATTCCAACAAGCAGAGCTCTTCCCCCTAATGAAGGTGGGGTTTAGTGAGTCATAGCTCCAATTTCAACAACAATTGCCATAAACCAAAATTAAACTAAATGCAAAGAAAGATGAAGAAGAATAATGAAATGCTTAAAGCTTAAGAAAATGAAGAAGAGAAGTTCCAAGAAGAACCAAAAAATTGCTTTCCGGGTATCCTCCCGGAAGTGCTAAAAGAGTTCTCAAAATAAAGTGCTAAGAGTCTAAAATTCTAAGTGTCAAAAGTCTCTTATAAGTACACCAATCTCTTCTATTTATACTACTCCCAAAACTTCTTCAGAGATCTTCAATTTGGGCTAGCAATGTGGGCTTTCTCATTGTTAAATTCTTGGTTCAATTGAAGAAGTTACTGGCCTTTGTGAGGCATAGGGGAAGCAGAGCAAGTTGGCAACCATTCTGGCCCATTGAGGGGCGTTGTTGTCAATAACTCTAGGCATAATGCACGTTGGCAACGTGCAAGTGACTTTCCTGGAAGTGAGCTTTGAGACTTGGGCGTTGTTGGCCCAAGTTGTTGCTAACAACTTGCTCTTCTTCTTATTGACTCTTCTCTCATGCCTAATGTTGCCCAGAATTTGAGTATCTATCCTTTGCTTCAATATGGACTATCATACATCATTGGGAATCTCTTGATGTCTATTTTCCAATGCCACTGGAATCACCTCATTTGGACCTTCCTAGCTCAAGTTATGCTTCCTCAAAGAAGGTAAGGTCAAGCTGCCAAGTTATTGCCAAAAACGCACCCATTTTGCCAAGTTGGCAACGTGCCCGTGCCTAGCCTCCCAAAGCAGGGAAATGAGGCTGGCGTTGTTGCCAAAAACGCACCCTTGCTAGCACGTTGGCAACGTGCTCGTGCCCCACTCCAGGGCTCATCTCTAGCCTTCTTGAATTTCAACTTCATGTTCTTGTTTTTAGGGCCTAAAGATGACTCTGGTTTGGCTTCAATTTTGTGCTCCACCATAGACTATTATATATGGTTGGAAAGCTCTGATTGTTAGCTTTCCAACGCAACTGGAAGCATTCAATTTGGATCTCTGTAGCTCAAGATATCTTCCATTGAAGGAGGTAAGGTCAGGCTGCCTTGTTGGAGTTGTTGTGGATAACGCCCCTATATTCCAAGTTAGCAACGTGCTCTTCACCATCCAAAGCTTCCTGGCGTTGTTACCAAACACGCCAATGCTTTCTTGAGTTGGCAACGTGCTCGATGCTCTTTCCTAGCTCCAAATATTGCTTCCCACGTTGCCATTGAACACGCCTATAGAAACTGGCGTTGGCAACGTGGTTGGCACTCCTCCCTGGCGTTAGCAACGTGAATGGCACTCCTCCCTGGCGTTAGCAACGTGAATGGCACTCCTCCCTGGCGTTAGCAACGTGAATGGCAAGGCTTCCTGGCGTTGGCGACTTGGTGCCTAGCCAAGCAACCATTTCTGGCGTTGCCAAGGAGCACGCCAATGATAGTGGCGTTGGCAACGTGCTCGAGGTTGTTTCCTATGGTGCCAAAGTTGCTTGGCGTTGCCTTGAATAACGCCTATGGTTCTTGGCGTTGGCAATGCCCTCGAGCTCCTCTTCAAGGCTTCATTCTTGTGCTTGGCGTTGCCTTGAATAACGCCCATACTCCCCACGTTGGCAACGCCCTCGAAGCTCCTTCATGGCCCAAGTTCCTTGCTTGTGTGCGTTGCCCATAAAAACTCACTCCTTTCTCCAAGTTGGCAACGCCACTTCCCTTCCAAGGCTGCCTGGCGTTGCCTCCAATAACGCAGCCCTTCTCCAAGTTGGCAACGCCAACATATGCTCTTCCAAGGTTGCCTGGCGTTGCCATGAACAACGCCCCCTATCTCCAAGTTGGCAACGCCAACTTCTCTACTTCAGGGCTGCCTGGCGTTGCCATGAACAACGCCCCCTATCTCCAAGTTGGCAACGCCAACTTCTTCTTGCCCAGCTTGCATCATTCTTGCTTCCATGCTTTCTTGTTTCATCACCTATCATCAACAAGGGAAATAGCTTCAAAGTTTTGCCATCTTATGCAATAAATTTCAAGGGAATCATTCACATCCACTTGTTTATAAACTCCTTGAATATTTGCATGAATTTGGCCAATATTTACCTAGTTCTTGGTGTTTTAATGCATGGAGGTAAAACTCATCAAAATGCTTGTTTATTTCAAAGAAAGTGAATGAAATTAAGCTAAAACTACTTAAACTAACAAGCTAATATAGCAAATATGCAAACGCATCATCAGGCAAGCAGAATATGGTATTTTGAGGTTCAAAAGCATTAAATAGTATTTCAGAGAGTAGGAGCGCAGACAATGAAATTGGTGTGAAAAGTATGTGAGAAGATAGTTAAGGTTTCAGAGTTATTTATTCTTCCAGATATAGTTTTCTTACCAACTATTTTAATCATGCAAGATTTTTATCATGGCAAACTGCAATTGATTAAACCATAATTCCTTATTGATATATACTCCTCTAACCTAATCAACCGCTAAAATCCACTTTGAGGCCCACTTGGTTATGTGCTTCTGTTGATGCCTGGCATTCAACTTAGGTTCTGGCATTGAACACCCATAGGGGGGCATGCTTGCTGTTTCCTTACTCCCTGGCTGGCGTTGAACGCCAGTTTTGGGCGTTCAATGCTGGGCTTGCTCCTTTTTGGGTGTTAAACACTAGGTGTGGATGTTTAATGCCTGATGAGCGGATAATTTATACGCTTTTTGGCATTGTTTTTATGTAGCTTTTAATAGGTTTTAGTTACTTTTTAGTATATTATTATTAGTTTTTATGAAAAAATTACATTTCTGGACTTTACTATGAGTTTGTGTGTTTTTCTATGATTTCAGGTAATTTCTGGCTGAAATTGAGGAACCTGAGCAAAAATCTGATTCAGAGGCTGAAAAAGGACTGCAGATGCTGTTGGATTCTGACTCTCATGCACGCGAAATGGATTTTCTAGAGCTACAGAAGCCCAATTGGCACGCTCTTAATTGCTTTAGAAAGTAGACATCTTGGGCTTTCCAGCAATGTATAATAGTTCATACTTTTCCCGAGATTTGATAGCACAAACTAGTGTTTAAACGCCAGCATTTTATCCTTTTCTGGCATTAAACGCCAGAACTGGCATAAAAGTTGGAGTTAAACGCCCAAACTGGCACCAAAGCTGGCGTTTAACTCCAGGAATAGCCTATGCACGTGAAAGCTTCAATGCTCAGCCCAAACACATACCAAGTGGGCCCCGGAAGTGGATTTCTGCACTATCTATCTTAGTTTACTCATTTTCTGTAAACCTAGACTACTAGTTGAGTATAAAAACTACTTTTAGAGATTTATTTTGTACCAGATGACATTTTACATCTGAATTTTTATCTTCTATGGCATGAGTCTCTAAACCCCATGGTTGGGGGTGAGGAGCTCTGCTGTGTCTCGATGGAATAATGCAATTATTTCTATTTTCTATTCAATCACGCTTGTTTCTATTCTAAGATATTCATTCGTACTTCAACATGATAAATGTGATGATCCATGACACTCATCACCATTCTCAACTTATGAACGTGTGCCTGACAACCACTTCTGTTCTACCATAGATTGAGTATGTATCTCTTGGGTTCCTGGTTCACGAGTTTGATTGCCTCTCCTGACAACAGAGTGTTCAAATCCGTGAAACCAGAGTCTTCATGGTATAAGCTAGAATCAATTGGTAGCACTATTGAGATCCGAAAAGTCTAAACCTTGTCTGTGGTATTCCGAGTAGGATCTGGGAAGGGGTGATTGTGATGAGCTTCAAACTCACAAATGTTGGGCGCAGTGACAGTGTGCAAAAAGATCAATGGATCCTATTCCAGCACGAGTGAGAACCGACAGATGATTAGCCCTACGGAACCCGTAGTTGGACCATTTTCATTGAGAGGACGGATGGTAGCCATTGACAACGGTGATCCACCAACATACAGCTTGCCATGGAAGGAGCCTTGCATGCGTGAAGAAGACAACAGTAGGAAAGCAGAGATTCAGAAGACAGAGCATCTCCAAAACCTCAACCTGTTCTCCATTACTGCATAACAAGTATTATTCATTTCATGTTCTTTTACTTTCTGTAATTAAAACTAAGAATCATTATTGATATCCTGACTAAGAGTTACAAGATAACCATAGCTTGTTTCAAGCCGACAATCTCTGTGGGATCGACCCTTACTCACGTAAGGTATTACTTGGACGACCCAGTGCACTTGCTAGTCAGCTGCACGAAGTTGTGTATCACGATTTCGTGTACCAAGTTTTTGGCGCTGTTGCCGGGGATTGTTCGAGTTTGGACAACTGACGATTTATCTTGTTACTTAGATTAGGAAAAATTTGTCTTTTTGGTTTAGATTTTTTAATTTTTCTCTGAGTTTAGTTTCATATTTTAAGTTTGGTGTAAATTGCATGCTCTTTTTGTTCTTCATATTTTCGAGTTTTGTGTCTCTTGTTTGATCTTTAATTTTTCTTGTTTTGTGTCTTTCCTTGTTTTTCTTGTGCATTTTCGAATTATAAATGTCCCAAATATAAAAATTTTTAAGTTTGGTGTCCTCTGTGTTTTTCTTTTCCTAAAAATTTCCAAAATTTGTTCTTGGTGTTCATCTGACCTTCAATAGGTGTTCTTGGTGTTCATCTTGACATTCAAAGCTTTCTTGTTTGTTTTCTTTGTTTTGATCTAAAATTTCTAAGTTTGGTGTCCTTTTATTGTTTTTCTCTTTACTCATTTAATTCAAAAATAAAAAAAATATCTTTTCCTTTAATTCCTCATAAAATTTTGAATCCATTGGGTTGACTTGGTCAAAATTTTTAAAATCATATCTTTTTCAAATCATATTTAAAAAAAATTTTCTAAAATCATATCTTTTTCAAAACTTCCTAACCACTTTCTCTCTCTTCATTTTTCGAAAATCCTCACCCAAAATCTTTCATTTATTTTATTTTATTTTATTTTATCTTCTTTTATTTTCGGTTTTCAAAAAAAATATTTAAATAATAAATATAGTATTTCTATCTCCAATCCACATCATCTCCCTTTCTCCATCATGGACCTAAGTGGAAATGAACATTCTAGAAGGACTCTGGGGTCATATGCTAACCCCACTACTGCTTCATATGGGAGTAGTATCTGTATACCCCCTATAAGAGCTAACACTTTGGAGCTAAATCCTCAGCTCATTATCATGGTGCAACAAAATTGCCAGTATTCCGATCTTCCACAGGAAGAATCTACTGAGTTTCTGGCACATATCTTACATATTACTGACACAGTACGTGATAAAGAAATGGATCAGGATGTCTACAGATTATTACTATTTTCATTTGCTGTAAAAGACCAAGCTAAGAGGTGGTTAAATAACCAACCTAAAGCCAGCATAAGAACATGGAAACAGTTGTCAGATAAATTCCTGAATCAATATTTCCCTCCAAAAAGGATGACACAGCTAAGGATGGACATCCAAGGCTTTAACCAAGAGGATCATGAATCTCTTTATGATGCCTCGGTGAGGTACAAAGAGATGCTAAGGAAATACCCCTCTGAAATGTTTTCAGAGTGGGTGCAGTTAGACATCTTCTACTATGGGCTTATAGAAAAAGCCCAGATATCTCTAGACCACTCAGTTGGTGAATCTATACACATGAGAAAGACAATTGAAGAGGCTCAAGATCTTATTGATACAGTTGCTAGAAATCAGCATATGTACTTAAGCAATGAGTTCTCCATGAAAGAAGAAGCTAAGGCAGTATCCACTGAACTTGGTCCTCCAGAACAAGTTGCTGAACTCAATCAGCAATTATGTCTTCTTACAAAACAGCTAGCAGAATTTAAAGAGATGCTACAAGAAACCAAAGATGCTAACCAGAATATGAAAAAACAATTGAATTAGACAAAACAGCAGTTATCCAAATAAATAACAGAAGAGTGCCAAGCTGTTCATTTAAGGAGTGGAAAGACATTAAATACCTCAACTCAAAGCAGCAAAAAGTCAAGGAAGGAACAACTGACAGAGGATGAGCAAACCACTGCCCAAAATCTCTTTGAGGATAGTAAGAGCCCAGAGAGGAATATTTCTGGCATTCAAACGCCAGAAAAGGGTAAAGAATTGGCGTTAAACGCCCAGTGGATGCCTACTTCTGGCATTCAAACGCCAGAAAAGGGTGAGAAACTGGCGTTAAACACCCAGTCCATGTCAAGTTCTGGCGTTCAAACGCCAGAAAAGGGGGAAATCTGGCGATAAACGCCCATCCAGCCCCCAATCCCGGCGTTCAAACGCCAATGAGGGATTATACACCTGTAAGTGCTGATAGTAACCCCTCTAAGAAGGCTTCTCCAACCACCTCTGTAGGAAATAAACCTATAGCAACTAAGGTTGAAGAATATAAAGCCAAGATGTCTTATCCTCAGAAACTCTGTCAATCGGAACAGGATAAACAATTTGCCCGCTTTGCAGACTATCTCATGACTCTTGAAATAAAGATTTCGTTTGCAGAGGCACTTAAGCAAATACCCTCTTATGCTAAGTTCATGAAAGAGATCTCAAGTCATAAGAAGGATTGGAGAGAAACTAAAAAAGTTCTCCTCACTGAAGAATGCAGTGCAGTCATTCTGAAAAGCTTACCAGAGAAGCTTAAAGACCCCGGAAGCTTTATGATACCATGCACATTAGAGGGTTCTTGTACCAAGATAGCTCTATGTGATCTAGGGGCAAGTATCAACCTGATACCTGCATCCACTATCAGAAAGCTTAGTTTGACTGAAGAAGTCAAACCAACACGGATATGTCTCCAACTTGCTGATGGCTCTATTAAAATGCCATCAGGTGTGATTGAGGACATGATTGTCAAGGTTTGCCCATTCGCCTTTCCCACTGACTTTGTAGTACTAAAAATGGAGGAGCACAAGAGTGCAACTCTCATTCTAAGAAGACCTTTCCTAGGAACTAGACAAACTCTCATTGACGTCCAAAAAGGGGAAGTGACCCTGAGAGTCAATGAGGATGAGTTTAAGTTGAATGTTGTCAAAGCTATGTAGCATCCAGACACTTCAAGAGATTGCATAAGCATTGATATTATTGACTCCCTGGTGGACGAGATCAATATGACTAAGAGTCTCGAATCAGAGCTAGAAGATATCTTTAAAGATGTTTAGCCTGACTTGGAGGAATCAGAGAAAACAGAAGAACCTCTGATAACTCCTCAAAAGGAGGAAAAGCCTCCTAATCCCGAGCTCAAACAACTACCACCATCCCTGAAATATGCATTTCTGGGAGAAGATGACACTTTTCCAGTGATCATAAGCTCTGCTTTAGATCCACAGGAAGAGGAAGCACTAATTCAGGTGCTAAGGACACATAAGACAGTTCTTGGGTGGTCCATAAGTGATCTTAAGGGCATTAGCCCAACCAGATGCATGCACAAGATCCTATTGGAGGATGATGCCAAGCCAGTGGTTCAACCACAGAGGCGACTGAATCCAGCCATGAAGAAGGTGGTGCAGAAAGAGGTCACTAAATTACTAGAGGCTGGGATCATTTATTCTATTTCTGATAGCCCCTGGGTGAGCCCTGTCCAAGTTGTCCCCAAGAAGGGAGGCGTGACAGTGGTTCATAATGAAAAGAATAAACTAGTTCCTACAAGAACAGTTACAGGGTGGCGCATGTGTATTGACTACAAAAGGCTCAATATAGCCACCAGAAAGGATCATTTTCCTTTACCATTCACAGACCAAATGCTAGAGAGATTAGCTGGTCTTGAGTACTACTGCTTTTTGGATGGCTATTCAGGTTACAACTAAATAGCAGTAGATCCACAAGAGCAAAAGAAAAAAGCATTCACATGTCCATCTGGAGTATTTGCCTACAGAAGGATGCCTTTTGGTCTGTGCAATGCACCTGCAACCTTTCAGAGGTGCATGCTCTCTGTCTTCTCTGATATGGTAGAGAAATTTCTGGAAGTCTTCATGGAAGACTTCTCAGTATTTGGAGACTCATTCAGCTCCTGCCGTGACCATCTATCACTTGTTCTAAAAAGGTGCCAAGAGACTAACCTGGTTTTAAACTGGGAGAAATGTCACTTCATGGTGACTGAAGGAATTGTCCTTGGGCACAAAATTTCAAACAAGGGGATAGAAGTAGATCAGGCTAAAGTGGAGGTAATTGAAAAATTACTACCACCTACCAATGTTAAGGCAGTCAGAAGCTTTCTGGAACATGTAGTATTTTACAGGAGGTTTATAAAGGATTTTTCAAAAATCGCAAAACCCCTGAGTAATCTGCTAGCTGCTGATCACCATTTGTCTTTGACACAGAGTGTTTGCAGGCCTTTGAGACTCTGAAGGCTAAGTTGGTCACAGCACCTGTCATTTCTGCACCAGACTGGACATTACCATTCGAATTAATGTGTGATGCTAGTGACCATGCTATTGGTGCAGTATTAGGACAACGGCATAACAAGCATCTGCACATCATTTACTATGCCAGCTGTGTTCTAAATGACACACAGAAGAATTACAGAACCACAGAAAAAGAGTTGCTTGCAGTGGTTTATGCCATTGACAAGTTTAGATCCTATTTAGTAGGATCAAAAGTGATTGTGTATACTGACCATGATGCTCTTAAATATCTACTCACAAAGCAGGATTTAAAATTCAGGCTCATAATATGGGTGTTGCTTCTGCAAGAGTTTCATATAGAAATAAGAAACAAAAAAGGGACAGAGAACCAAGTAGTAGATCACCTGTTCCGAATAGAACCAGTAAAAGGGGCGTCCCACCCCTCAACTGAAATCTCTGAAACCTTCCCAGATGAGCAACTCTTTGCCATTCAAGAAGTACCGTGGTTTGCAGACATTGCAAACTATAAAGCGGTAAGATTCATACCCAAAGAGTACAGTGACGAACTGAAGATCGATGGTTTAGAAGTTATAGTAAACTCTCGTTGTAAGTATAGTTACTAAACCAAGCAATCAACCTTTCTTACAAACATTTTGGTTGTCACAAGTAACAAACCCCTAAATAAATTGATAACCAAAGTATTCAAACATCGGGTCTTCTTCTCAAGGAATTGCAGGGAGGTGTGTTCTTATTATTCGTTATGAGTTTTGTAAATTAGGGGTTTTGAGAATGAGAAACAAGTATGATAAATGACAAATAAAATAAATAAATGACTGTAAAATAAACTCTTGGCAAGGTATGAGAAATTGGAAGTCCTATCCTAGTTATCCTTATCAATGATGATGAAAATTGAATCTTAATTCCACTTAGTTAACCTCTGCTAGTGCGAAGGAAGGTCAAGTGGCTAATTAGTTTGATCTTCAAATCCTAGTTAATTCCTAGAAAAAGATTGGGATTATAGAAGTTCAAGCTAATTAGCAAAGATAGCAATTATCGATCACGTTGAGTTTGATAACTCAAGAGTTACTGATTTCTTAACCAAAGCCAGGAATGTAGAAAGCTAAATTAAAATCATAAATATCTGGAATACCTCAAATAACATTCATTCAAAGCAGTCAAATCTAACATGGAAAATATTCATAAGCCAATTGGGCAACATAAATCAAACATAAATAAAAGCATCAAAGTATCTCAAGGTAGAAGAGATGTCAAAATAAAGGAATATCGAACCTGTGATGAAGAGTTGAATTAAATCCTTAATTTCTAAGAAATCCTAATTTCTAATACCTATGAGAGAGGAGAGAACCTCTCCCACTAAAACTACATCTAAACTATGAAAAAAAAACACTAATTGGCTAGCTCCCTTTCTTTCGGATGCATTCCCCCACTTCATAACCTCTGGTCTGTGCTTTCTGGACTTGGATTTGGGCCAAAAAGGGCTTCAAAAATCGCTGGGATCACTTTCTGTAATTTCTGGTGCGTGGCCTCCGTCACGCGTCCGCGTGGGTCACACGGTCGCGTCATGTGGAATTTTCCTTGTCACGCGGTCGCTTCAGTCATGCGTCCGCGTCATATGCCTTTCGCTTGTAGCGCGCGATCGCGTCAATCATGCGATCGCGTCATTGCCATTTCGCACTGGCATGCGGCCACGTCGCCCATGCGATCAGGTCGCTGCCAGTTTCTTCAAAAACTCCATTTTATGCTTTCCTTCCATTTTCGCATGTTTTCTTTTCATCCTTTAAGTCATTCCTGCCTTAGAAGATCTGAAATTACTCAACACGCGAATCACGGCATCGAATGGCAATAAAAGATAATTAAAATTAATACTTTTAAAGCCTAGAAAACATGTTTTTCACATACATCTCATAATAAGGAAGGGAAGGTAAAACCATGCAATTTCACATGCATAAGTGGGTGAAGGATTGAATAAAACACTTAAATTCAGCACAAATTATATCCAGGGAAGTCTTGAAATAATTGCAGTAAAACTCTCTTACCTAGGAAGCATTTACCTCAGTCAAGTTTCGCTCTAAGAAGAACCAGCCTCTCTGTTTGATCTGATCGGAGGTGTACTGCTGTAGTTCTTCTGGAATTTTCAAAGTCCTCTCCAGGTACAGATTTCAAGAGGTAGCAAACATAGGAAACTTCAGCTCACAGTACCGGTTTGCAAACTTAATTGGATCAGTGGCAGGGAGGAGCTGGTCACCTTCTCCTGCACGGTAAAGTGCTTGTCCCGCCAGGATTCATCATGCAGAAGTTCTAGGAGAGACATAAAGGATTCACCTCTTTTCCGTTTGCCAGTGGGTGCCTTTCCTTTTCCCTTTTTCTGAGGGTTAGTGATGACAAGTCATCATATACCCATTTTTCAAGCTAATTTCACTTGTTTTGTTAGCATTTATGCACTTTCTTGCATCCTAAGTAAGTGATTTGGATTGAAAATGCATAACTTCTTTGAATCAAGCAACCACCATGAATTTAATGTTAATCATTGAGGTTTGAGCTCATTTTAATTGAATTTTAATTGATTTATAAGCCTCTTGAATTTAGTGATACTTTGAGTGGTTGTTTGGTTCATTATAGGTGAAGAAAAGAAAAGAAAAGGAAAAGCGTGGCATAAAAAGTGTAGCCCAAGAAAAGGAAAGCGTGGCCAAAGAGGAGAGAAGCGTGCCGCATTGCATGGGGGAAGCAACATTGCCCTCCACAAGGGCAGAATGCCCTCTAGGAGAGCAACATAGAGAACCAAACAAGAATAGGCAACTCTGCCCTGCCCACTCCAAGGGCAGAGCACAAAATGGTGCCTTGGGACCAAGAGAAAGCAAACTCTGCCCTGCCCTTGTGGAGGGCAGAATCGGGTTCTATAAGGAAGAAAATCAAAGGGAAAATATCAACCATGCATGCTACAAGGTTCGAACAAGGAACCATGAGGAAGCCAAGCTCTAAGACCCATTGCCGTGCCAAGAAGCCAAGAAAATAATCAGCGTGTTTGCCTCCTCCGTGATTCGAACTCGGGCGTGCAATATGGCAACTCTGCCCTGCCCTTGGCGCGGGCAGGGCAGCAATTGGACTGGCGCACCACAAACAAAAATCTGGCGCACCAACTTTGAATTCTGGCGCACCAAACTCTCGTCCTGGCAGCATCTGACGCGCGCGCTCCTCCCCTGGCGCACCAAAGCTTTCCTGCCCTGCCCTTGGCGCGGGCAGGGCAGCGTTTTGCATTCCTGGCGCACCAATTTTCTTCCTGGCGCACCAATCTTCTTCCTGGCAGCACCAAGCGCGCGCACCAACTCAAATCTGGCGCATCAACTTTTCTGCCCTGCCCTTGGCGCAGGCAGGGCAGCCTCTCAAGCACCAAACTCGCGCCAGACTCGCACCATGGCCGCACCAATTGCTAGCACCAAGCATCAATTTTCTGCCCTGCCCTCCATATGGGCAGGGCAGCCTCCTGGGAGTGACTTTTTGGGCCAAAATTCAAATTAAAAATTCATTTGAATTCATTTCTTCACCAATTCAAAAGCCCATCCAAATCCCATTATCCAAGAATAGAAAATGTATAAATAGGAGATAGTTTGATGTAATTAGGACCTTTTTAGCTACCTTGAGCTTTTACTTTTACTTTTGATCACTTAGACTTTTACCTTGGCTTTGGAATTTCATTTTTCTTCGAGCTTTCTTGAGAGACTTGTCCGAGAACTAAGAGGATCAAGGGAGAATTGACTGATCTCCTTCCTCATTTCCCTTGGGCAATTCTACTCTCTTGTTTTTGAGTTTTGGGTGTGTGAAATTGGGGAAATTCTGTCCCAATTCCCATTCAAGCTCTTTGCACTTTGTTTTCTGCATAATTCAATTCCAATTCTGTTCATCTATCACTTCTTCTTTAATTTTCTGTCAATTGCTTAGATAATTCAGATCTGGGAAGGAAATTGGGTTTTAGGCTCTGCTACCTAAGCCCTTGGGATCCTGAGATCATAATTCACTCTTGGTTCTTCTGTGAACCTTTACTGCATTCTATTTTCTTTTTGTTTGAATGATATTTGCTTCTGATTTAAATTCTGCTCAATCAATTGCTGCAATTTACTTAGATCTTGCAATCCCGTTCCTCAATTCCCTTTTATATTCAAGCCATTTATCTTTCTTGCCATTTAAGTTACTGCACTTTAAGTTTCTTGCACTTTAAGTTTCAGTCATTTACTTTCTTGCTCTTTAAGATTCTGTAAATTTACAATTCTGTTCTTTAATTTATTGCACTTTTCCCTTCCCCCTTTACATTTACTGTCATTTACTTCCTGTTAAACACATATCACTCAATCAAAACTTGATTCGCTTGACTAAATCACCCACTAAACTAAAATTGCTCAATCCTTCAATCCCTGTGGGATCGACCTCACTCATGTGAGTTATTATTACTTGATGCGACCCGGTACACTTGCCGGTGAGTTTTGTGTTGGATCGTTTTCCACACATCAAGTTTTTGGCGCCGTTGCCGGGGATTGAAATAGATTGACAATGATTAAGTGAAGTGGAGATCTAGATTAAGCATTTTTTTTCTGTTGTTCTAATTCTTACTAACACGCTAACTGTTTGAATTTTTGCTTAAACTAACTAAATCTTCATTCTAGCTATAGATTGAAGTTTCATTGGCTTTCTGGGTTTGTGTGTTTATTGCTGTGTGTTTGTATGTCAGGTATAGGAAGATCCTCCCCTATCCATTCTGAAATTGATCAAAGGACTCTTCGGAGAATAAGAAGAGCTGAAAGAGGGAAGAATATTGTTGGAGAAGAAGAATCTGAGGAGGAATTCCAAGACATGGAAGGAGATACCAATCAACCAGGAGGAGAAGGAGCCAACAATAATCAACAACAGAGAAGAGTTTTGGCTTCATACACATTTGCAAATGCTAGGCATTGTGGGAGTAGTATTCTTCCTCCCAATGTCAATGCAAACAACTTTGAACTCAAGCCACAACTCATCACTCTGGTGCAAAACAATTGTTCTTTTGGAGGAGGGCCTTTGGAGGATCCAAACCAACATTTGTCTACTTTCTTGAGAATTTGTGACACAGTGAAAACAAATGGTGTGCCCCCTGATAGCTACAAGTTGCTACTCTTCCCATTCTCTCTCAGGGATAAAGCAACTCAATGGCTAGAGACCTTTCCAAAAGAAAGCATCAACACTTGGGATGACTTGGTGAGCAAGTTCCTTGCCAAATTCTATCCACCTCAAAGAGTCCTAAGGTTGAAGACAGAGGTTCAAACATTCACTCAAATGGAGGCCGAGAGCTTATATGAAGCATGGGAGAGATATAAGGCTCTATTGAGGAAATGTCCACCAGAGATGTTCACTGAGTGGGACAAGTTGCAAAACTTCTATGAGGGACTCACTCTTAAAGCTCAAGAAGCTCTTGATCATTCTGCAGGAGGCTCTTTACAGCTCATGAAAACCACAGAGGAAGCTCGAAACCTCATTGATATGGTGGCCAACAACCAATATTTCTTTGCTCATCAAAGACAACGCCAACCATCACAAAGAAGAGGAGTAATGGAGTTGGAAGGAGTTGATTCAATTCTAGCCCAGAACAAGATGATGCAGCAGCAGATTCAACAACAATTTGAGCAAATGGCTAAGAGAATTGATGGCTTGCAAGTGGCAGCAGTGAGCACCACAAGCCAACCTCCAACCACTTGGGTGCAAAGTGAAGAAACTCAAGAAGAGCAACAACAAGAGCAGGTTCAATACATGCACAACCAAAATCCTGGAACAAATGAAGTCTATGGAGATACTTACAATCCATCTTGGAAGAACCACCCCAACCTCAGATGGGGAGACAACCATAACCAAAACCAACAACCATGGCAAAGAAACACAAGCCAAAACAATTGGAAAAACACAAACCATAACCCCCAGCCAAACACTAACCAAAATACATACAGAAAACCACAAAACAACTACCCAAATTCTAACCAATACCCACCCAATAACCACCCAACTAACCAAAACACCTATCCTCATCCATCAACACCGCAAAATCAACCCATCTCACAAGACTCACAGAGAATCACCAATCTAGAGCTGCTCATGGAGAAACTAATGAAGAACCAAGAGTTGACAACCAAGAATCAAGAAGCCTCCATGAAGAACCTAGAGAGGCAGATTGGACAAATCTCTAAGAAGATCTCTGTTGAAAAACCATCAAGTTCACTACCTAGTGACACCATCCCCAACTCAAAGGAAGAATGCATGGTGGTGCAACTAAGAAGTGGAAGAGTGTTAACAGATGGTAGCCAAGGAGCAACAAAGAAGCTTATGGAGAATGACACTGAGCCAACAAAGAATGATAAAGCCATCAACAAAGACACAATAAGCAAGAGTGCTCCAGAACAATTCACAGAGGAAGACAACAAGCCACAGAATTTGAAGAAAGGAAAGAAAATCATGGAAGAACCAATTCCAAAACAGCATCAAGTGGAGAAGAGCTCAACACCACCACTACCTTATCCACAGAGATTTCACAAGGAAACAAAGGACCAGCACTTCCACAAATTTCTTGAGACTTTCAAGAAGTTGGAAATCAACATACCTTTGGCAGAGGCTTTGGAGCAAATGCCCCTGTATGCTAAGTTTCTAAAGGAGCTCATTAACAAGAAAAGACAGTGGAATGAGAAGGAAACAGTGATGCTTAGTGAGGAATGTAGTGCACTCATTAAAAAGGGACTCCCTCCCAAGCTTTAAGACCCTGGAGGTTTCTTCTTACCATGCACTATTGGGAACCTATTCATTAACAAGGGGATGTGCGATCTAGGAGCAAGCATAAATCTAATCCCATATTCTCTAGTGAAAAAGCTTGGCATAGAGGAGGTGAAACCAACAGAGATGACTTTGGAATTGGTGGATCAATCAATAGTCTATTCTAAGGGGCTGATTGAGAACCTTTTAGTTAAGGTTGGCAAGTTCATCTATCCGGCAGACTTTGTGATCCTGGATTCTTCAGAAAATGGAAATGACTCCATAATACTTGGTCGACCATTTTTGGCCACTGCTAGAGCCATTGTGGACATGGAGCAAGGAGAGTTAACCCTTAGGATGCATGAGGAGAGCATCATCCTGAAAGTCTTCCCAGAATTACAAAGGGAGGAAGAAACAAGCAAAATGAGTGATGATCTCCCTCCAAAGCAATCAACTGAAAAGGAAGTGGAACAGAAAAACAAACAGATGCAAGAAAAAAAAGGGATTCACAAGGAAGCAGGGGCGATCAGCAAGAAGGAAGGCATCACAACTCAAGTAACTGTCAAGAAAGGAAGATCAACAAGCAAGAAAAAGGTAAAGAATAAGAAAAAGGCTCACAAAGGATGGAAGAACAAGAAAATCCCAACTGAAGGGTTTTCTAAGGGTGATAAGGTGCAACTAGTATACCAACAGCAAGGAGCAAAAGATTATGACACTGTCAACCAAATACTTTCTCTTGAGCACATGGAAATTGAACATCAAGGCACACAAAGAAAGCTGACAGTGAGAGGTGACAAATTAAGACATCACCAACATCAACCACCTTAAAGGGAGGTCGATGTCAAGCTAATGACAATAAAAGAGCGCTTGTTGGGAGGCAACCCAACCTGAGGTAGTTTCTTTTCATAGCTTTTCAATAAAAGTGTTGAATAATTGGTGTGGAATGCAAGGAGCTAAGTTTGGTGTTGCACACCAAAACAATTTGAGAGAGAATGAAAATTTCTAAGTTTGGTGTTCCACCAAAAATATCATTTAAAAATACATTCTCACCTCTTGCATGATTCTAGCTCCAAGCAATCAACCACATTATTCAACTAGTGAATTTTTTTTCTAGCTTTAATTCCATTAACCTTTAGCAAGGATACATGGTTTCAAATATGGTTAACTTGGTACATCTGAGACAGTGGCAAAACAATTAAGTTTGGTGTTCACACACCAAAACAAATCCTGAAACCACACTCAGTTCATACAAACTAACCATATAATTAAGGGCTTGAGAAGCAAGCAACTTTGAGGATTATGCAGGACATAAATCAACAATTGAAGACACTATGCAACTCAAAGGGAACACAACAGAAGGAAGAATCAAAGGGCTGCAACTTCAAAGGTTGTATCTGAACTTAATCTTTGCTGCTGTGTGTTGTTTTGAACATGGGAACCATTGTATGTCTTGCTAAAGTGTTCATCTAGTTGCAAGTGAAATAGCTAGAAAAATGATAAGTCTGCATAGTGCTTGTATCCATCACTTAGCTTTAAATATTGCTTTGTTTCCCATATGCTTAAATAAAAGAGTTTGGTTTGAATTGAAAAGTGAAATATCCAATGTTGCATAAGTATGAATGGAAGTTGGTGGTGGTACATGTGTCTGATTAAATGCATAACTCATAAAATAAGTGTTGCATAATATCATTCTCATTCAATTGTGAGTTAGCTTGCTGTTATAAAAACTCCTATCAAGAATGAAACAACCCTTGGTAACAAAAACAGAAAGAAAAGAGAAAGAAAAAGCCAAAATGGCAAGAAAAACAAAGAATAAAGGTTAGACACCAATGGCTTGGACCTTAGGACAAATGCCTGTGGTGTTCTTGTACTGAGATCTGCTTGGATGAGTAAATTCTAAGGGGTATTTTGAAACCCGGTCACTTAGATCAACTGATTTGGGATGGCCAATTGAAAATCCACAATAAAGAGCAACTTAGATACAAAGCACTTAGTGATCCAAAGAGATGCTGGGCATCAATGATCCTAGGAAGAATTAGTGAGCCAAGTGTCTGTGGTGGAAAGATGTTGAGCAAAAGAAAAGAAAATAAAGCCAAAGGCTATGCTGCAGCATTTGACACCCAACCTCTAAAAGAATAATAAGCTTGTTAAAGCATTATAAGCCAAGAAGAGTTAGCAAGGGAGTAATCAAAAGGTGAGTCTTATAACAGCAAGCTTAGCAAGCCTTTGAAGAAAGATATGCATTATGTAACAGCAACAATAACTTGAGTTGTCATTGTCTGCATAAATGCCCCATAGATTGAAGTTCTGCTATCTGCATAATAAGGATATGCATTCTTTTCTTATTCATTTCATTTACTCTTAGTTTTGATGCTTGCTTGGGGACAAGCAAGGTTTAAGTTTGGTGTTGTGATGACAAGTCATCATATACCCATTTTTCAAGCTAATTTCACTTGTTTTGTTAGCATTTATGCACTTTCTTGCATCCTAAGTAAGTGATTTGGATTGAAAATGCATAACTTCTTTGAATCAAGCAACCACCATGAATTTAATGTTAATCATTGAGGTTTGAGCTCATTTTAATTGAATTTTAATTGATTTATAAGCCTCTTGAATTTAGTGATACTTTGAGTGGTTGTTTGGTTCATTATAGGTGAAGAAAAGAAAAGAAAAGGAAAAGCGTGGCATAAAAAGTGTAGCCCAAGAAAAGGAAAGCGTGGCCAAAGAGGAGAGAAGCGTGCCGTATTGCATGGGGGAAGCAACATTGCCCTCCACAAGGGCAGAATGCCCTCTAGGAGAGCAACATAGAGAACCAAACAAGAATAGGCAACTCTGCCCTGCCCACTCCAAGGGCAGAGCACAAAATGGTGCCTTGGGACCAAGAGAAAGCAAACTCTGCCCTGCCCTTGTGGAGGGCAGAATCGGGTTCTATAAGGAAGAAAATCAAAGGGAAAATATCAACCATGCATGCTACAAGGTTCGAACAAGGAACCATGAGGAAGCCAAGCTCTAAGACCCATTGCCGTGCCAAGAAGCCAAGAAAATAATCAGCGTGTTTGCCTCCTCCGTGATTCGAACTCGGGCGTGCAATATGGCAACTCTGCCCTGCCCTTGGCGCGGGCAGGGCAGCAATTGGACTGGCGCACCACAAACAAAAATCTGGCGCACCAACTTTGAATTCTGGCGCACCAAACTCTCGTCCTGGCAGCATCTGACGCGCGCGCTCCTCCCCTGGCGCACCAAAGCTTTCCTGCCCTGCCCTTGGCGCGGGCAGGGCAGCGTTTTGCATTCCTGGCGCACCAATTTTCTTCCTGGCGCACCAATCTTCTTCCTGGCAGCACCAAGCGCGCGCACCAACTCAAATCTGGCGCATCAACTTTTCTGCCCTGCCCTTGGCGCGGGCAGGGCAGCCTCTCAAGCACCAAACTCGCGCCAGACTCGCACCATGGCCGCACCAATTGCTAGCACCAAGCATCAATTTTCTGCCCTGCCCTCCATAAGGGCAGGGCAGCCTCCTGGGAGTGACTTTTTGGGCCAAAATTCAAATTAAAAATTCATTTGAATTCATTTCTTCACCAATTCAAAAGCCCATCCAAATCCCATTATCCAAGAATAGAAAATGTATAAATAGGAGATAGTTTGATGTAATTAGGACCTTTTTAGCTACCTTGAGCTTTTACTTTTACTTTTGATCACTTAGACTTTTACCTTGGCTTTGGAATTTCATTTTTCTTCGAGCTTTCTTGAGAGACTTGTCCGAGAACTAAGAGGATCAAGGGAGAATTGACTGATCTCCTTCCTCATTTCCCTTGGGCAATTCTACTCTCTTGTTTTTGAGTTTTGGGTGTGTGAAATTGGGGAAATTCTGTCCCAATTCCCATTCAAGCTCTTTGCACTTTGTTTTCTGCATAATTCAATTCCAATTCTGTTCATCTATCACTTCTTCTTTAATTTTCTGTCAATTGCTTAGATAATTCAGATCTGGGAAGGAAATTGGGTTTTAGGCTCTGCTACCTAAGCCCTTGGGATCCTGAGATCATAATTCACTCTTGGTTCTTCTGTGAACCTTTACTGCATTCTATTTCTTTTTGTTTGAATGATATTTGCTTCTGATTTAAATTCTGCTCAATCAATTGCTGCAATTTACTTAGATCTTGCAATCCCGTTCCTCAATTCCCTTTTATATTCAAGCTATTTATCTTTCTTGCCATTTAAGTTACTGCACTTTAAGTTTCTTGCACTTTAAGTTTCAGTCATTTACTTTCTTGCTCTTTAAGATTCTGCAAATTTACAATTCTGTTCTTTAATTTACTGCACTTTTCCCTTCCCCCTTTACATTTACTGTCATTTACTTCCTGTTAAACACATATCACTCAATCAAAACTTGATTCGCTTGACTAAATCACCCACTAAACTAAAATTGCTCAATCCTTCAATCCCTGTGGGATCGACCTCACTCATGTGAGTTATTATTACTTGATGCGACCCGGTACACTTGCCGGTGAGTTTTGTGTTGGATCGTTTTCCACACATCAGTTAGACATTCTGGTGCGTAAAGAGGGACGAGATGGGGCAGTGATGAGAGCGGAAGGGTGGCGGTGCTGGGCGGTGCACGGCGGTGTGCTGGTGGGGCAGTGGTCGTCGGAGGCGGTGGTGAGCTCGCGGGGGTGGGAGGCAGTGGCAGCAGAGGTTGTGCGGTGGTGGGGTATGGGGGTGGGTGAGAGTGAGAGAAGGGGAAAAGAAGAAAGAGAAGGAAATGAGAGAAGGGGGTGGTTCGGTTGAGTCGGGGTGGTCGTCGGAGGTGCGGCAGTGGTCGTGGGTGATGGCGGAAGTGGTGGGTTGAGAGAGAGAGAGAGAGTTGCAGAGGTTAGAGAGAGAGAGAGAGGGGTAGGTTTGGGTTGCGCGAAGGGTAGGGTTCGCGTGACTTGGGGTTAGTGATCGTGAGTCCACGCGAACGCATGGGTCGCGCGATCGCGTGACTAAGGTGAAATGGGGTTGATGCGGATGCGTGGTTGATGCAATCGCGTGGGTTGGGTATGAGATTGGTGATGCGGACGCGTGAAGCACGCGACCGCGTCGCTGGAATTTGGGCTAGACGCATGATTCCAGCGTCGTTTTAGCGCAACTCTCTGTTTGATAAAGGGGGTCATAAAATCCGCGCGACGCGATCGCGTCGCTCACTCTTTCGCGTGGGATGGAGGTTGTGTATGTGACGCGTACGCGTGGGTTGTTTTGTGCTAATCGCACACTAGCCGCACGATTCCAGCTCAACTTTCTGGGCGTTGGATGCGTGGGAGGTATTTTCCGTAAATGACGTGATCGCGTGGAACAGTTTTGACCCAAAGGCATACTTCCAGCCTTGCTTCAGCATAACTTCTGTTCGCTTTCTTTTTCTTTACTACACTTGTGACGCGGACGCGTCAGCGACGCTATCGCGTCGCGTGCGAATATTTTTTTTATATGCAATTATGCAATTATGCAGTATGCAATGCTAATGAATAATATTCAGGTTCAATTGAAAAAGAATAAAAATAAATAACACTAAATAAAACTGAAAAAAAAAGAAACGACCATACCATGGTGGGTTGTCTCCCACCTAGCACTTTTAGTTAAAGTCCTTAAGTTGGACATTGGATGAGCTTCCTGTTAGGGTGGCTTGTGCTTGAATTCGTCCAGGAATCTCCACCAGTGTTTGGAATGCCAGCATCCTCCAGGGTCCCAAACTAGGCATGTAAAGCCCTTAGGTGAATTCAAATAGGCTTCAAGGCTCCCGGAGTGTTGAATGTTGGGATAGATTCTAGGACCCCAAACTCTACTTGTATACCCGTCTATGTCTTGATCTGCATCTTTCCAGCCGGGTGATTAGTAATCTAAATTCTCACTGTAGTGACCAAACAGTTTCCGCGATCCTTTAAATTGAGCTTGACACCAATTCCTGTACCTCAAATTGAAGTGCGAAACTTCATTGAATCTTGCATACTAGGGCTGAGTGCGAGTCATTTCCCTTTTGCTCTTAAAGCTGCAAAGAGCTCTAAGCTAGCCATTTGTCTCAAGCAAACCATATTCAAGTGGAAAAGTAAAGATGAAAGTCAAGGATTTTACCCACTTGAAGTTCGTATTGGGTGGTAATGGCCGTGGGATAGGTGTTTCCGGTGGTTTTGCAAGCTCGACTCCCTTGTGGCCTTCTGTGAATTCCTCCACTTCTTGGCAAATTTCTTCCGCTTCAACCATGTCTTGATCAAGGTCACCGATATCTTCTTCATCACTCGAGTCATAATTGGGAGGTTGAGAGAAGTCGACCTCTGCATCATCTTCGTATTCACTTGGGGAGGATTTTTTTGTCGCAAAGAATTCAATTGCGGATGCAAGAGCATTACTAGGAGAACAGGAGTGGTGACTATCATCATCAAGAAAACTTGAGTCTTGGGTCATTCCATCCCGTTTCTCATAAGATACCTGCCTTGGGGATTGTGCACTATCCTCCTTAGCATTAATTGTAACGTCTTCGACGGAATTCTTCATAATTCTGTATTCCTACGGAGGTTCAGCATCTCCTAAATCTTCAACCAACTCTTCTTATTCTACAATGACAGTGTCCTTTACTTGTTCCAGTACGAAGTTATGCTCTATGCTGTCCACTGGAGCTTCTTGTGTCTTCTTCACAATACATTCTTCATTATATTTTCCACATGAAGCCTTGGGAGTCTGTTGAGTGTCCGAACGTCTAAAAGATAATTGATTTATTGCTTGCTCCAATTGATGAAGAGTTGCATTAAATTGGTTTACTGATTCTTTAAAGCGAACTTGTGATTCTTGGCTTGATGGATATGGACATGGTGTATAGGGGAGTGGTGGTTCTTGGGAGTAATTGGATTGGCGTTGGGGTGGATAAGGATCATATGGTGGCGAATGGTGAGAAGAAGCTTGTGAGTGTGGTGGTTCGAAGTTATGTCGAGAGGATGGTCTCTGAGCATAAGGTGGGGCTTGTTGGTAGTTACAAGGCGGTCCACCAAATCTATCAATTGGGCATGCATTGTAAAATGGTCTTTGTCCATGATATCTAGGAGGATGTTGTTGCCTAAAGGGGTGATCAGATCCTCGTGGCTCCATCCATCTTTTATTGTTTAGACCTTGATCCATAGTCCTGTTATAGCTTCTATTCCTTGCAACAAAATTAGAACCAAACTCAAAGCGAGAGGGGTGAGAATTCAAAATAGCTATCAGAAATAAGAGGGAAGAGAGAAAACTAATAAACAAGTAAAAGAAAAATATTTTTTTTTGAAAAATACTTACAATAACCAAAAATAAGGCACACGTTTGCAATTCCCCGGCAACGGCGCCATTTTAAAGAACTGAAGATCGATGGTTTAGAAGTTATAGTAAACTCTTGTTGTAAGTATAGTTACTAAACCAAGCAATCAACCTTTCTTACAAACGTTTTGGTTGTCACAAGTAACAAACCCCTAAATAAATTGATAATCGAAGTATTCAAACCTCGGGTCGTCTTCTCAAGGAATTGTAGGGAGGTGTGTTCTTATTATTGGTTATGAGTTTTGTAAATTGGGGATTTTGAGAATGAGGAACAAGTATGATAAATGACAAATAAAATAAATAAATGACTGTTAAATAAACTCTTGGCAAGGTATGATGATGAAAATTGAATCTTAATTCCACTTAGTTAACCTCTGCTGGTGCGAAGGAAGGTCAAGTGGCTAATTAGTTTGTTCTTCAAATCCTAGTTAATTCCTAGAAAAAGATTGGGATTATAGAAGTTCAAGCTAATTAGCAAAGATAGCGATTATCGATCACGTTGAGTTTGATAACTCAAGAGTTACTGATTTCTTAACCAAAGCCAGGAATGTAGAAAGCTAAATTAAAATCATAAATATCTGGAATACCTCAAATAACATTCATTCAAAGCAGTCAAATCTAACATGGAAAATATTCATAAGCCAATTGGGCAACATAAATTAAACATAAATAAAAGCATTAAAGTATCTCAAAGTAGAAGAGAGGTCAAAATAAAGGAATATTGAACCTGTGATGAAGAGTTGAATTAAATCCTTAATTTCTAAAAAATCCTAATTTCTAATACCTAAGAGAGAGGAGAGAACCTCTCCCACTAAAACTACATCTAAACTATGAAAAAAAACTAATTGGCTAGCTCCCTTTCTTTCGGATGCATTCTCCCACTTTATAACCTCTGGTCTGTGCTTTCTGGACTTGGATTTGGGCCAAAAAGGGCTTCAGAAATCGCTGGGATCACTTTCTGTCATTTCTGGTGCGTGGCCTCTGTCACGCGTCTGCGTGGGTCACGCGGTCGCGTCATGTGGAATTTTCCTTGTCACGCGGTCGCTTCAGTCATGCGTCCGCGTCATATGCGTTTCGCTTGTGGCGCGCGATCGCGTCAATCATGTGATTGCGTCATTGCCATTTCGCACTGGCATGCGGCCGCGTCGCCCATGCGATCGCGTCGCTGCCAGTTTCTTCAAAAACTCTGTTTTATGCTTTCCTTCCATTTTCGCATGTTTCCTTTTCATCTTTTAAGTCATTCCTGCCTTAGAAGATCTAAAATTACTCAACACATGAATCACGGTATCGAATGGCAATAAAAGATAATTAAAATTAATACTTTTAAAGCCTAGAAAACATGTTTTTCACATACATCTCATAATAAGAAAGGGAAGGTAAAACCATGCAATTTCACATGCATAAGTGGGTGAAGGATTGAATAAAACACTTAAATTCAGCACAAATTATATCATAAAATATGGGTTTATCATACAGCAGGCAGCAAACAAAAAAATTAGTTACTGATGCAAAGTACTACTTGTGGGATGAACTGGTGCACGAAATTGTGATCATCAACAATGGCGCCAAAGATTTGGAGCTCTCAAATGTGAATCACACTTTGTCACAACTTCGTACAACTAACCAGCAAGTGCATTGGGTCGTCCAAGTAATACCTTACGTGAGTAAGGGTCGATCCCATGGAGATTGTTGGTATGAAGCAAGCTGTGGTCATCTTGTAAATCTCAGTTAGGCGGATTCAAATGGTTATAATGGTTTTCGAAAATATAAAGATAAATAAAGCATAAAATAAAGATAGAGATACTTATGTAATTCACTGGTGGGAATTTCAGATAAGCGCATGAAGATGCTGTGTTCCTTCTGAATATCTACTTTTCTACTACTTTCATCCAATCCTTCTTACTCCTTTCCATGGAAAGCTGTATGTAGGGCGTCACCGTTGTCAATGGCTACTTCCCATCCTCTCAGTAAAAATGGTCCAAATGCTCTGTCAAAGCACGACTACTCATCTATCAGTTCTCGATCATGTCGGAATAGAATCCAGTGATTCTTTTGCGCCTGTCACTACGCCCAACACTCGCGAGTTTGAAGCTCATCACAGTCATTCAATCCCTGAATTCTACTCAGAATACCACAGACAAGGTTTAGACTTTCCGGATTCTCAAGAATGACCGCCAATGGATTCTAGCTTATACCACGAAGATTCTAATTAAGGAATCCAAGAGATACTCATTCAATCGAAGGTAGAACAGAGGTGGTTGTCAGGCACGTGTTCATAGGTTGAGAATGGTGATGAGTGTCATGGATCATCACATTCATCAGGTTGAAGTGCGAATGAACATCTTAGAATAAGAATAAGCATGAATTGAATAGAAGAACAATAGTAATTGCATTAATACTCGAGGTACAGCACAGCTCCACACCTTAATCTATGGTGTGTAAAAACTCCACCATTGAAAATACATAAGTGATGGTTCAGGCATGGCCGAATGGCCAACCTCCATGGAGGTCTAATATCACATACACTGATTAAAGATCAATCCAAAGACAAGACAAGACGCTAGTACAATAGTAAAAAGTTCTATTTATACTAAACTACTTACTTAGGGTGTACAGAAATAAGTCTAAGTGCAGAAATCCACTTACGGGGCCCACTTTGGTGTGTTTTTGGGCTGAGCTTGAGCTTTACACGTGCAGAGGCTTCTCTTGGGGTTAAACGCCAAGTTGTAACGTGTTTTTGGTGTTTAACTCTGGTTTGTGACGTATTTCTGGCGTTTTACTCCAGAATGCAGCATGGAACTGGTGTTGAACGCCAGTTTGCGTCAACTAAACTCGAATAAAATATGGACTATTATATATTGCTGGAAATCCCTGGATGTCTACTTTTCAGCTCTATTGAGAGCGCGCCATTTGGAGTTCTGTAGCTCCAGAAAATCTATTTCGAGTGCAAAGAGGTCAGAATCCAATAGCATCAGCAGTCCTTTTTCAGTCTAAATCAGATTTTTGCTCAGGTCCCTCAATTTCAGCCAGAAAATACCTGAAATCACAGAAAAACACACAAACTCATAGTAAAGTCCATAAATGTGAATTTTGCATAAAAACTAATAAAAACATCCCTAAAAGTAGCTAGATTCTACTAAAAACTACCTAAAAACAATGCCAAAAAGCGTATAAATTATCTGCTCATCACAAAACCAAACTTAAATTGTTGCTTGTCCCCAAGAAACTGAAAATCAAATAGGATAAAAAGAAGAGAATATACCATAAGTCTCAAAATATCAATGAATATTAGTTCTAACTAAATGAGCGGGACTTGTAGCTTTTTGCTTCTGAACAGTTTTGGCATCTCACTTTATCCTTTGAAGTTTAGAATGATTGGCATCCATAGGAACTCAGAGTTCAGATAGTGTTATTGATTCTCCTAGTTAAGTATGTTGATTCTTGAACACAACTACTTTTATGAGTCTTGGCCATGGCCCTAAGCACTTTGTTTTCCAGTATTACCACCAGATACATAAATGCCACAGACACTTGACTGGGTGAACCTTTTTAGATTGTGACTCAGCTTTGCTAAAGTCCCCAGTTAGAGGTGTCCAGAGCTCTTAAGCACACTCTTTTTGCTTTGGATCACGACTTTACCCACTCAGTCTCAAGCTTTTCACTTGGACCTGCATGCCACAAGGACATGGTTAGGGACAGCTTGATTTAGTCGCTTAGGCCTGGATTTTATTTCCTTGGGCCCTCCTATCCATTGATGCTCAAAGCCTTGGATCCTTTTTACCCTTGTCTTTTGGTTTTAAGGGCTATTGGCTTTTTCTGCTTGCTTTTTCTTTTTCTTTCTTAAATTTTTTTTTCGCAAGCTTTGTTTTTCACTGCTTTTTCTTGCTTCAAGAATCAGTTTTTTGATTTTTCAGATCATCAATAACATTTTTCTTTGTTCATCATTCTTTCAAGAGCCAACAATTTTAATATTTATAAACAACAAGATAAAAAATATGCACTGTTCAAGCATTCATTTAGAAAACAAAAAGTATTGTCACCACATCAATATAATTAAACTAATTTCAAGGATGAATTCGAAACTCATGTACTTCTTGTTCTTTTGTATTTAAAACATTTTTTATTTAAGAAAGGTGAAGGATTTATGGAATTATTCATAGCCTTAAGTCATAGTTACTAGACACTAATGATCATGTAATAAAGACATAAACATAGACAAACATGAAGCTTAAAAACCGAAAAATAGAGAGATAAGAACAAGGAAGTTAAGGAATGAATCCACCTTAGTGATGGTGGCGCCTTCTCCTTGAAGGACCAATGGTGTTTTTGAGCTCCTCTATGTCTCTTCCTTGCCTTTGTTGCTCCTCCCTCATAGCTCTTTGATCTTCTCTAATCTCATTGAGAATGATGGAGTGTTCTTGGTGTTCCACCCTTAATTGGTTCATGTCTTGACTCAATCCTTCTAGAGAAGTGTTGAGTTGTTCCCAATAGTTGTTTGGAGGAAAATGCATCCCTTGAGGCATCTCAGGGATTTCTTGATAATGAGCTTCCTCATGCGTCTCTTGAGATCCATGCATGGGCTCTCTTGTTTGCTCCATCCTCTTCTTAGTGATGGGCTTGACCTCTTCAATGAGGATGTCTCCTTTTATGACAACTCTAACTGAGTAGCATAGATGGCAAATGAGATGAGGAAAAGCTAGCCTTGCCAAGGTGGAGGGCTTTTCGGCTACTTTGTAGAGTTCTAGAGAGATGACTTCATGATGCTATGGATCATGATGGCCCGATCCACAGTTACTTCGGATCGGTTTCTAGTGGGGATGATGGAGCGTTCGATGAACTCCAACCATCCTCTAGCCACAGGCTTAAGGTCCAGTCTTCTCAATTGAACCGGCTTGCCTTTTGAGTCTCTTTTCCATTGAGCTCCTTCCATACATATGTCCATGAGGACTTGGTCCAACCTTTGATCAAAGTTGACCCTTCTAATGTAGGGGCGTGCGTCTTCTTGCATCATAGGCAAGTTGAACGCCAACCTTACGTTCTCCGGACTGAAATCTAAGCATTTCCCCCGAACCATTGTAAGCCAATTCTTTGGGTTTGTGTTCATGCTTTGATCATGGTTCCTAGTGATCCATGCGTTTGCATAGAACTCTTGAACCATTAAGATTCCGACTTGTTGAATGGGGTTGGTAAGAACTTCCCAACCTCTTCTTTGGATCTCATGTCGGATCTCCGGATACTCATTTTTCTTGAGCATGAAAGGGACCTCAGGGATCACCTTCTTCTTGGCCACAACTTCATAGAAGTGGTCTTGATGGGCTTTTGAGATGAATCTCTCCATCTCCCCTGACTCGGAGGTGGAAGCTTTTGTCTTCCCTTTCCTTTTTCTAGAGGTTTCTCCGGCCTTAGGTGCTATAAATAGTTATGGAAAAACAAAAAATCTATGCTTTTACCACACTAAACTTAGAATGTTGCTTGCCCTCGAGCAAAAGAAGAAAGAATAGACGAAGAAGAAAAAGAAATGGAGGAGAGGGAGAGAGAGGTGTATTCGGCCAAGAGGGAGAAGAGAGGGTTGTGTTGTGTTAAAATGAAGAAGGAATGAGGGTTTATATAGGAATGGGAGAGGGGGTAGGTTTCGGTCATTAGGGGTTGGGTTTGGGAGGGAAAGGATTTTGAATTTGAAGGTAGGTAGGGTTTATGGGGAAGAGTGGATGAATATGAGTAGTAAAGAGGTGATGGAGAAGAGTGATTGAGGTGATTGGTGAATATGTTTTGGGGAAGAGTGTTATGAAAAGGTGTGAGAGAGAGGGAGAAGGTAGGTGGGGATCCTGTGGGGTCCACAGAACCTGAGGTGATCCTGTGGGGTCCACAGATCCTGAGGTGTCAAGGATTTCTCATCCCTGCACCCTTTAGGCGTGTAAAATGCCTTCTGTATGCAATACTGGTGTTTAACGCCAGACTGCAGCATGTTTCTGGCGTTAAATGCCACTTTCATGCTTGTTTTGGGCGTTCAACGCCAATCTGTAGCATGTTTCTGGCGTTGAACGCAACTTTCATGCTTGTTTCTGGCGTTAAACGCCAGCTCTTCTCAGAGTGCAATCCTGGTGTTTAAACACCAGACTGCTGCTTGTTTCTGGCATTCAACGCTAGCTTCATGCTCTGTTCTGGCGTTAAACACCAGCCAGATGCTCCTTACTGGCGTTTAAACGCCAATAAGCTCTTCCTCTAGGGTGTGCTGTTTTTGATGTTGTTTTTTATTTTGTTTTTAATTTTTGTAATTGTTTTGTGACTCCACATGATCATAAACCTAATAAGACATAAAAGAATAATAGAAATATATAAATAAATAAAAATTGGGTTGCCTCCCAATAAGTGCTTCTTTAATGTCAATAGCTTGACAGTGAGCTCTTATGGAGCTTCACAGATCATCAGAGCATGATGAGGGCCTCCCAACACCAAACTTAGAGTTTGACTGTGGAGGCTTCTCAACACCAAACTGAGTTTGGTTGTGGCCTCCCAACACCAAACTTAGAGTTTGATTATGTGGGCTTTGTTTGACTCTGTATAGAGAGAAGCTTATCGTGCATCTTTTCCATGGTTGCAGAGGAAGATCCTTGAGCTTTAAACACAAGGTAGTCCCCATTCAATTGAAGGACTAGCTCTCCTCTGTCAACATTAATCACAGCTTCTGCTGTGGCGAGGAAGGGTCTTCCAAGAATGATGGATTCATTCTCATCCTTCCCAGTATCTAAGATTATGAAATCAGCAGGGATGTAAAGGCCTTCAACCTTTACCAACACGTCCTTTACCAATCCATAAGCTTGTTTTATTGACTTGTCTGCCATATCTAATGAGATTCTTGCAGCTTGTACCTCAAAGATCCCCAGTTTCTCCATTATAGAGAGTGGCATAAGATTTATACCTGACCCCAGGTCACACAGAGCCTTCTCAAAGGTCATGGTGCCTATGGTATAGGATATTAAGAATTTACCAGGATCTTGTTTCTTTTGAGGTAGAGTTTGCTGAACCCATGTATTTAGTTCACTAATGAGCAAGGGAGGTTCATCTTCCTAAGTCTCATTACCAAATAACTTGGCATTCAGCTTCATGATGGCTCCTAGATATTGAGCAACTTGCTCTTCAGTTACATCTTTATCCTCTTCAGAGGAAGAATAGTTCTCAGAGATCATGAATGGCAGAAGGAAGTTTAATGGAATCTCTATGGTCTCTATATGAGCCTCAGATTCGTTTAGGTCCTCAATAGAGAACTCCTTTCTGTCTGGAGGATGTCCCATGAGGTCTTCCTCATTGGGATTCATGTCCTCCCCTTCCTCTTTGAATTCGGCCATTTTGATTATATCAATGGCCTTGCACTCTCTTTTGGATTCTCTTCTGTATTGCTTGGGAGAGTACTAGGAGGAGTTTCAGTGATTTTCTTACTCAGCTGACCCACTTGTGCCTCCAAATTTCTAATGGAGGACCTTGTTTCATTCATGAAACTTAAAGTGGCCTTAGATAGATCAGAGACTATATTTGCTAAGCTAGAGGGGCTCTGCTCAGAATTCTCTGTCTGTTGCTGAGAAGATGATGGAAAAGGCTTGCTATTGCTAAACATGTTTCTTCCACCATTATTAAAGCCTTGTTGGGGCTTTTGTTGATCCTTTCAGGATATATTTGGATGATTTCTCCATGAAGGGTTATAAGTGTTGCCAAAGGCTTCACCCATGTAATTTACCTCTGCCATTGCAGGGTTCTCAGGATCATAAGCTTCTTCTTCAGAAGATGCTTCTTTAGTACTGTTGGATGCATTTTGCCATCCATTCAAACTCTGAGAAATCATGTTGACTTGCTGAGTCAACATTTTATTCTGAGCCAATATGGCATTCAGAGCATCAATTTCAAGAACTCCCCTTTTCTGAGGTGTCCCATTACTCACAGGATTCCTCTCAGAGGTGTACATGAATTGGTTATTTGCAACCATGTCAATGAGTTCTTGAGCTTCTACAGGCGTTTTCTTTAGGTGAATGGATCCACCTGTAGAATGGTCCAGTGACATCTTAGAAAGCTCAGATAGACCATCATAGAATATATCTAAAATGGTCCAATCTGAAAGCATGCCAGAAGGACACTTTTTGGTCAACTGCTTGTATTTTTCCCAAGTTTCATAGAGGGATTCACCATCTTTTTGCTTGAAGGTCTGAACATCCACTCTAAGCTTGCTCAGCTTTTGAGGAGGAAAGAACTTAGCCAAGAAGGCTATGACCAGCTTATCCCAAGAGTCCAGGCTATCTTTAGGTTGTGAGTCCAACCATGTTCTAGCTCTGTCTCTTACAGCAAAAGGGAAAAGCATGAGCCTGTAAACTTCAGGATCTACTCTATTATTCTTAATAGTATCACAGATCTGCAAGAATTCAGTTAAAAATTGATAGGGATCTTCTGATGGAAGTCCATGAAACTTGCAGTTCTGTTGCATTAGAGCAACTAGTTGAGGCTTCAGCTCAAAATTGTTTGCTCCAATGGCAGGGATTGAGATGCTTCTTGGTGCACGAAAATTACACTCACACTATGTAATTCCACACAACTAACCAGCAAGTGCACTGGGTCGTCCAAGTAATACCTTACGTGAGTAAGGGTCGATCCCACGGAGATTGTTGGCTTGAAGCAAGCTATGGTTATCTTATTATTCTTAGTTAGGATACCGATAGGGTTTTTTTAGTTTCAGTTGTAAAAAGTGAAAGAGCATAAAATTAGTAATTGTTAGTTTATATTGTGTTTAATTGTGTGGTTTTGTCGTGATCCTTATGATGCCAAGGCATCTTAGGCTAGTTTCACTAGCATTTTTCTTTTATTTTTAGTTGTTTTATGCATTTTCTTGAGCCTTAAGTAATCATTTGGGCCAAATAGTCATGCTTGTCTTAAATCATTCAAACATGAAGATTTTGATGCAAATTCCATGAGTTTTTAGTTATATTCCTTGAATGCTATGAATGGAAGATTCCTCATGAAATTTTGCAAGACTTTGATGCAATTGTTTGGATGATTTCAGGGAAGAAGAGGCTAGGCAAGGAAGCAACAAAATCAATAAAGGAAGCTTGAAGATCACATGTGGAGTTTAAGTTCCAGTTTAAGCTTAAACTGGAACTTAAACTGCCAAGCCATATAATGCTGAAAGCGGCGTTTAACCTCCAGTTTAACCTTAAACTGGAAGTTAAACGCCAGAATGAGAAATGCACCAAAGCTGAAATTGGCGTTTAACCTCCAGTTTAAGGTTAAACTGGAAGTTAAATGCCAGAATCATGGAAGTTGAGAAATGCTGAAACTGGCGTTTAACCTCCAGTTTAACCTTAAACTGGAAGTTAAACACCAGAAGGAGAATAGCACCAAGGGAGCATTTCCACGTTTAACCTCCAGTTTAACCTTAAACTGGAGGTTAAACGTGTTCGACCCACATTATGCACCAGGAAGCCATTTCCACGTTTAAGCTCCAGTTTAAGGTTAAACTGGAGCTTAAACGTGTTCGACATTCACACTCCTGGGCTCCTTTCTTCATTCCCACGTTTAAGCTCCAGTTTAACCTTAAACTGGAGCTTAAACGTGTTCGACCACAAATTGCCTCCAGGGTTGCTTTCTTCAATTCCACGTTTAAGCTTTAGTTTAACCTTAAACTAAAGCTTAACGTGTTCGACCATACCACACTCCATAGTTGCTTTCTTCCATTTCCACGTTTAAGTTTCAGTTTAACCTTAAACTGAAACTTAAACTTCAACTTAAACGCCACTTTTTGAAAGGGTTTCTGGGCCAAGTATATTGAAGTTTAAGTTAGCATTTGAGCACAAACATTAACTTAAACGTATTATGGTATGAAACCCAATTGAATATCATGGTTTATGAGATTGGGCCTGAAGAATTGATGAGTCTGGAACTTCAATTTGTTGAGTCTCGTATCATTACTTGTTTATCACTAAATTTGCTCAATGAATGTTACAGAATTGGATCACAGCCTCATCAGGATTATGGACCATAAACCCAAAGCAAAAGGAAATCAAGGTAAAGCCTCAAAGCCCAAGAAACACAACAGAAGCTCAATTTAGAAAGTGTATAAATAGGATAGAATTGAAGTTAGTTAGCACTTTTGGACACTTGAGAATTTTTCATCTTTTTGTAATTGAATTCAGAGCTATGACTCACTAAACCCCTTTCATTGGGTTAGGGAGCTCTATTGTAATTCAATGAATCAATAATAGTTTTATCTTCTTCTTCAATCTTTTCTCTTGAATTTTGTTAGAAAGCTTCTCGATCTAATTCCATTGGGTAGTTATCTTGGGAAAGAAACAACCCATAATTGGAATCCTTCGGAACCTTGGGAAAGGAATGGAGGATTCATGCTAGAGAAGCTTTCTCACAGTGAATTGGATTGGGGTTTGGATGGATATTGTGACATGTAATCCTACCAAATTGTGGTTCATGAAACTGTGTGGTATAATCAGTGATCAAGCATCATCTCTTCTTATGAACATTTAAACCAAGGGATTGGGAATTTGTTTGTTTTTAGAGAGAATTGGTGAGCCAAGGGATTGGGATCCAATCATATAAGATTGCCAAGCAAAATTCAATGAATGCATTGGTTGAGGAAGGGATAAAAGTTGTTTGATTCGGAGATCTCAATATCTCCTAACACCCAATGAACTCCCCATTTCTGATCTACACTTTCTCTTTACATTCTGCAATTTAATTCATGCAATCACCCCCATCCCTTTTTAATTTCAGCAATTTAGATTCCGCAATTTAAATTTCTTGCCATTTACGTTTCCTGCCAATTTTACATTCTGCAATTCTCATCTAAATCTTGATTCCACTCAACTAGAACACACTTCTAATCCGAATTTCTCACTCAACCAATCCTTGTGGGATTCGACCTCACTCTATTGTGAGTTTTTACTTGACGATAACCGGTGCACTTGCCGGAAGGAATTTTGCCGATCGTGCAATTTCCTTAATCGTAGCATATCAAGTTTATGCACATCAAGTTTATGGCGCCGTTGCCGGGGATTGGTTTTCGATTGACAATTCTCAAATTGGAAGTTAACTAGATTGAGCAATTTTTCTTTTCTTTTGTTAATAGTTTTTGTTTCAGTTTATTACTGCTAATTTCTGCAAATTTTAATTTGTTTTCTTTGTTTATTCACTTGTTAGCATACTAACCACTAGCTGTTTGTGATATTGCCTCACTATGGAATTTTCACTATCTTTGGATGAGTATTGTTTGAGACTGAGCACATTGCAAAAAAGAAAGGAGTATCCATCATCTTTTGGTCAATCAAAATTCATGAGGAACTCTCCACCACCACAGAATGATTCATGTTATTATGCTCATGGTGGGTGGGAGTATCAGGAACAGGAAACGGGGTACTTCCCAGAGCCACAAAATGGTCCATGTTTTGGTGAATTTGATCACTACTCAAGTTGTGGCTGGGAAGATCAAAACCAAAGAGATTTCACTTATTCACACCCCATTCATCAAGAGCCATCACCTCTTAATTATCCAACCTCACCTCCTAGTTTTACATATCCAAATTCTTCATCACTTGAGCATTTCTCAGCACAAAATTCCTTCTCAAATTCATACAATTCATTTTAGTATCCACAAGACTCATTCCACTACACACAAGAGTCATACCACTACCAAAACTCCAACCAAAAACCCTATCAGCCCACACAAAACACATACTCCTAGCCACCATATCACAGCCAAGATAATCAACCTCATCAACCCAATCCGAACCAATCACTTCATGATCAGTTAACCAGGATAGAAGGAATGCTTGCAACTATGGGTAGAGATGTGGCCGATTTGAAAGGCTTTAAGGAAGAAGTGATATCCAACTTGCAAAATCAAGGTGCTGCCATTCAAAAGCTAGAAGCACAAATTGGATATCTATCAAAGCAAATCCCTACCCACAATTCTTCTAGTGATACCATGGCAAACCCAAGGGAGGAATCAGAAGAACAAGAAAGGGAGAAAGTCAATCAAGGGAGATCACACTCCTATGAAACAGAGAGTTGCAAAGAGGAAGGGTTCATTAAACCACAAATTCAGGAAGCTTTTGATGAACAGGATACTCCAACTGTCCAACAACAACCAAGTTCTGAGATCAAGGATGTGAAGGCAGTAGAAACAAGCACCACAATGAGGATTGTGACCGAGAAACAAAGGACCATATCCATGAAGAAGAGAAGGTCGAAGAACAATCCAACTCCTGAGCCAACAAGCAAGTTCACTCAAGCCAATCACAAGGGAAAGCTTGCTGGAAAGAGGCATTCACAACAAGGGGCACCAACTAGCTCCTTTATCCACTTGAAGTCATTCCTCTTAACAAACTGGAGGAAGAGGAAGAAAGTCAGGAACAGCATGTCAAGCTAATGACGTTAAAGAAGCGCTTGTTGGGAGGCAACCCAACCAAAGGTAGTTTTTCTTTTCTAGTTATTTCAATAAAAGAGTTAAGTAGATTTATCTGTATTGCAAGGAGCTAAGTTTGGTGTTGCACACCAAAACAATTCAAGGGTGAATGTGAGATTCTAAGTTTGGTGTTCCACCAAAAACTTCATTAAAAGCACATTTCTACCTCAGCATGACTAGTCACTAGCTCCAACCAATCAGGGAAACTACTTAAACAATAGTTTAATTTCTAGTTCATAGTTTCTTTTCTAGTTCATAGTTATTTTCTTAATAAAAGCACATGAGGTTTTCTGCATATGATCCAAATTGCTGCATATGGCAAGGAACTAAGTTTGGTGTTCACACACCAATCTAAGTTCAGAGGCCTACAAACATACATGCATGCTAACCAATTCTCAAAGTGCTTGGGGAACAAGCAACTTCTAATAGCTTTGCAGGAAGACAATCAATCTCATGGAAGGAATATACATCATCATCAAAGAGAACACCAAGGCTAGGAAGGATGATGAACAACAAAGAAGATGCTAAAAGGTTGTATTGTCACTTAATTGCTTGTACTTTGAATTGTTGATATTGGAAGTTTGCATGCAACCCTGCTTTAAGTTTGAGTCATTGCAGTTTTTGTTTGTCTGTTTGTTTAATTTCCAAATAAGTGATAGTCTAAGTGTCTGGATAAACTTCACTTTCTTAAACAAATGCTTGCCATGCTTGTTCTGTTTCCAAAAATAAAAGAAAAGTTTGAACAAAAGTAACTTGGCTCAATTAGTGACAAATCAAGTAGAATTAAGTGGTGGTATGCATGCTTGATTGTTTAGTCAGCTCACTGGAAATTGAATGTAGAATTATCATTTTTGTGTAGAAGTTGAATACTGTCTATGGATCTTGATGAATAAATGTCTTTGGACATGAAAAAGAAAGAAAAAGAAGAAGAAAAAGCCACTGAAAAAGGGCAACCAAAAAAGCAAAAAAAAATTAAGAAAATAAGCTAGGCACCAATGGTTTGAACTTCTGAGACAAATGCCTGTGGTGTTTATGTATTAAGGATATGCTTGGATGAATAGGTTCTGAGGAGTGTTTCAACACTTGGTAACTTGGGTTAACTAACCCGGGATTATCAACCAAAAGTCCATTATCAAGAGCAACCTAAATACAAAACATTTAGTCACACAAAGAGGTGCTGGGCACCAATGTCTCAAGAAGAAATGTGAACTAAAATGCCTGTAGTGGATATGTGTAGTGCACTGACAAGAAAAAGAAAATGCCAAAGGCTTGTGCAACACATGACACTGAGCAAACAAGGAGCAAAGGAGCTCTAAGAAAAAGAAAACAAAGAAGGGAAAAGTGCCAAGGACATAAGAATGACAAGAGGCCATAGCAGTGTTTGATGGATGCAATGAAAAAGTGATAATCCTACCTGATAAGAATGAAAAAAAGTGATGTTGCAACTCTCTGCATAAAACCCTTCTGATGAACTTCAAATGCTTGCTAATATAGCCAATGTAATTGCTTTTTGTTTCATACTTTCTTCTCAAATAACTCAGGACTTGCTTAGGGACAAGCAAGTATTAAGTTTGGTGTTGTGATGCCAAGGCATCTTAGGCTAGTTTCACTAGCATTTTTCTTTTATTTTTAGTTGTTTTATGCATTTTCTTGAGCCTTAAGTAATCATTTGGGCCAAATAGTCATGCTTGTCTTAAATCATTCAAACATGAAGATTTTGATGCAAATTCCATGAGTTTTTAGTTATATTCCTTGAATGCTATGAATGGAAGATTCCTCATGAAATTTTGCAAGACTTTGATGCAATTGTTTGGATGATTTCGGGGAAGAAGAGGCTAGGCAAGGAAGCAACAAAATCAATAAAGGAAGCTTGAAGATCACATGTGGAGTTTAAGTTCCAGTTTAAGCTTAAACTGGAACTTAAACTGCCAAGCCATATAATGCTGAAAGCGGCGTTTAACCTCCAGTTTAACCTTAAACTGGAAGTTAAACGCCAGAATGAGAAATGCACCAAAGCTGAAATTGGCGTTTAACCTCCAGTTTAAGGTTAAACTGGAAGTTAAACGCTAGAATCATGGAAGTTGAGAAATGCTGAAACTGGCGTTTAACATTAAACTGGAAGTTAAACGCCAGAAGGAGAATAGCACCAAGGGAGCATTTCCACGTTTAACCTCCAGTTTAACCTTAAACTGGAGGTTAAATGTGTTCGACCCACATTATGCACCAGGAAGCCATTTCCACGTGTAAGCTCCAGTTTAAGGTTAAACTGGAGCTTAAACGTGTTCGACATTCACACCCCTGGGCTCCTTTCTTCATTCCCACGTTTAAGCTCCAGTTTAACCTTAAACTGGAGCTTAAACGTGTTCGACCACAAATTGCCTCCAGGGTTGCTTTCTTCAATTCCACGTTTAAGCTTTAGTTTAACCTTAAACTAAAGCTTAAACGTGTTCGACCATACCACACTCCATAGTTGCTTTCTTCCATTTCCACGTTTAAGTTTCAGTTTAACCTTAAACTGAAACTTAAACTTCAACTTAAATGCCACTTTTTGAAAGGGTTTCTGGGCCAAGTATATTGAAGTTTAAGTTAGCATTTGAGCACAAACATTAACTTAAACGTATTATGGTATGAAACCCAATTGAATATCATGGTTTATGAGATTGGGCCTGAAGAATTGATGAGTCTGGAACTTCAATTTGTTGAGTCTCGTATCATTACTTGTTTATCACTAAATTTTCTCAATGAATGTTACAGAATTGGATCACAGCCTCATCAGGATTATGGACCATAAACCCAAAGCAAAAGGAAATCAAGGAAAAGCCTCAAAGCCCAAGAAACACAACAGAAGCTCAATTTAGAAAGTGTATAAATAGGATAGAATTGAAGTTAGTTAGCACTTTTGGACACTTGAGAATTTTTCATCTTTTTGTAATTGAATTCAGAGCTATGACTCACTAAACCCCTTTCATTGGGTTAGGGAGCTCTATTGTAATTCAATGAATCAATAATAGTTTTATCTTCTTCTTCAATCTTTTCTCTTGAATTTTGTTAGAAAGCTTCTCGATCTAATTCCATTGGGTAGTTATCTTGGGAAAGAAACTACCCATAATTGGAATCCTTCGGAACCTTGGGAAAGGAATGGAGGATTCATGCTAGAGAAGCTTTCTCACAGTGAATTGGATTGGGGTTTGGATGGATATTGTGACATGTAATCCTACCAAATTGTGGTTCATGAAACTGTGTGGTATAATCAGTGATCGAGCATCATCTCTTCTTATGAACATTTAAACCAAGGGATTGGGAATTTGTTTGTTTTTAGAGAGAATTGGTGAGCCAAGGGATTGGGATCCAATCATATAAGATTGCCAAGCAAAATTCAATGAATACATTGGTTGAGGAAGGGACAAAAGTTGTTTGATTCGGAAATCTCAATATCTCCTAACACCCAATGAACTCCCCATTTCTGATCTACACTTTCTCTTTACATTCTGCAATTTAATTCATGCAATCACCCCCATCCCTTTTTAATTTCAGCAATTTAGATTCCGCAATTTAAATTTCTTGCCATTTACGTTTCCTGCCAATTTTACATTCTGCAATTCTCATCTAAATCTTGATTCCACTCAACTAGAACACACTTCTAATCCGAATTTCTCACTCAACCAATCCTTGTGGGATTCGACCTCACTCTATTGTGAGTTTTTACTTGACGATAACCGGTGCACTTGCCGGAAGGAATTTTGCCGATCGTGTAATTTCCTTAATCGTAGCATATCAAGTTTATGCACATCACCTTACCCACTTATTCATCAATTTAGCATGCATTTAGATTTCCTTCCTGAATTTATTACATGTTTGAAAATTGCATGCTAGAGACTTTAATTATTTAATTTTAATTCTCCTTTATTCCATTCGATGCCGTAATCTGTGTGTCAAGTGTTTCAGGCTTTATAGGGCATGAATGAGACGGAGATTGGAGAGGAAGCTAGCAAAAATGGAAGGAACACAAGAATTTGAGGAGATAACCAGCGAAAAGTGACGCAGTCGCATGGCTCACGCGACCACGCGAAGGAGCGCAAATCGCAGTGACGCGACCGCATGGCTTGCGCGGCCGCGCGGATTGGAAAGCACAAGCAACGCGGTAGCGTGGACGACGCGAACGCGTGAAGAGGAAAAGTGAAAGCGACGCGTCCGCATGGACGACGCGATCGCGTGACATGCGCGATCTGCATAATCTGCAGAATCCGAATCCAGCGACTTTGGACCCTATTTCGGCCCAGTTTTCGGCCCAGAACAGCAAACTAGAGTCAGGGAATATGCAGAAACAACAGAGACACATTCATTGAGTAGTTTTAGATCTAGTTTTTTCACTCTCTTAGGTTTTTCTCTCTAGTTTTTAGAATTTTAATTTTCAATTGGTCTTAGCATTGGAACATTGAGAAGAGTTATTTCCTCATCAAGACTTCATCACTCTAGTTTGTTCTCTTAACTTGGTTTTATTCTTCCATGTTCTTTGTTATGTTCGATTTTGTCATTCAGATACTTTTATGATTAATTAATGCAATGATCATTTCTTTTTAATTTAATTTCAATTCCAATAATCATGTCTTCTTTTAATTCCCTTTCATGTGCCATGGATTCTTTATTTACAATGCGTGAGTAGTTTCATTACTTGATGGGGAATTGATTAAAAGGAACTCTTGAGTTGGAAGGATTGAAGGAAAAATTTGTAATTGAGTTAAATGTTGGATTGCTAGCCTGTCACCGATGCCAATCCCTTTGAACTAAGTGGGTTGCAACTTGTGAACAGATCTGGCATTCCCACTTGTTTGACTTTCCCTTACCTAGTAAGGGATAACCAAACAGAACAACTATTAATTATAAATTAATCTTACAATCACACCATCAATGATAGAGATTCTAACCGATCAATTCCCACTCAAGGCTTTTATTTATATTATTTAAAAATTCCTCAATTTAAATTCCAATTTACTTAGCTCAACTTTTTGGAATATCTGATTAATAAAACGGCACACTTTTCTGCAACTCGTTGGGAGACAACCTGGGACTTAAAACTCCCAGTAATTTTAATTTAAAGTTTCTGTGACATATTTCTAAATTGATAGGCAGATTTTCGGTGAGTTAAGAACTATACTTGCAACGTAACCATTTAAATAAATTTTTAATTCACCAGCTTCTGCACTCTATCAATTTTTGGCACCGTTGCCGGGGAGTTGCAATAGAGTGCTTATTTTATTAATTAGAATTTATTTATTTGCATTTTATTTAATTTTGCTACTATGAGCTGCGTGTTTCTTCTGTCAAATGACACGTTCACTTTCTGATCTGCACTTGCTAATATTCGATCCTGAAATTGAAAGAACAATTTCACGAATAAGGCAAGAACAGCGTAGGTTAGTCCGCTCTGAGGGCGGATCTGAAAGTGAATCTGAGGAAGAAACCAGCCCCCGTTCTACTGATTCGGTTATTTTACGTGCAGAAAACATGGCAGCTAGAAGAGTTACCATTCAGGAGAAAGGAGCTCCTGATTTTACACTGCAACCGTTTCAAGCGCATCATCCAGCGGCAGCTACGGATTTTGAAATAAAGACCGCACTGCTAAATTTGATGCCCAAGTTTCATGGCCTACCTGCTTAAAAGCCTATCAAGCACTTGAGAGATTTTCAGGCAGCCTGTTCTACTGTCAGGCGTGATGGCACTGATGAAACTTCAATTCTGCTGAAAGCCTTTCCATTCTCTCTTGAGGGAAAAGCAAGAGAGTGGTACTACACTCAACCTCTAGCAAACGTATCCAACTGGGATACACTCAGAAAGGAGTTCCTGGAGAAATTCTTTCCATCTGAAGTTACTGATAAACTGAGGAAGGATATCTCTACAATTGTTCAGGATGACAATGAGACTCTCTTTGAATACTGGGAGCGCTTCAATAATCTTCTAAAAGCATGCTCCCACCACATGATTGACAATATCGTGCTACTCAGCTATGTCACACAAGGTATGAGGCCCCAAGATAAGACCACATTGGAAAGTGCCAGCAATGGGTCTATGAAGAAGTACAAGACCACTGATGAAGCTTGGCAATTGATCAGTGATTTAGCTGAATCTACTCGGAACCACAGACAGAAGCAAGGCCGTTCAAGGGCCGTTGCAGAAGTATCTTCTGGCATAGAGACTGCTGCTCTAAATCGAAGCATCTGTGAAATGACCAACCTGCTAAAGCAAATGCAGTTAAATCAACAAGCTCAGCAAACTCAACCGCAGCAAAACCAACAACTAGTTCCACAAAGAATTTGCGGAATTTGTGCTGATTACAGCCATTACACTGATGAATGCCCGCAACTCCAACAAGAAGACAACATGGTGGCATCCACTCACAACTTCTATGACCGCCCCAACCAAGGGTACAATCAAAGTGGAAATAATAACCATGGATGGTAGGACAATTCAAACTAGAATTGGAGGGACAACAATAATAGGGGAGGCAGAGATAATCAGGAAAATCAGAGGTGGAATAATTACAATAACAGGCAGCAAAATCAACCTTACCGAGCACCTCACCTGAGGCAAAACCAAGGACCACCGAACAATCAGCAGCAAACCTCTCAATTTACTCATTCTTCTGTATCTTCTAATGAAGATTTATTACAAGCTTTTGAGAAAAGACAACTGGCCATGGAAAATACCATCGTGAACAGTATTAACGCCAGTCTGAATGGTTTCACCTCTACTCTGCAAGCTTTTATGACACAACTTGGTTCAACACAAAATTCCAGTAACCAACCTTCAAGCACCACTGGAATCCCCTCCCAACCATTACCCAGTCCAAAGGGAGGCATTAATGCCATCACCCTGAGGTCCGGAACCACACTGCAGGAGAGGAATCAGGAGGAACCAAGCTCACCAGAATACACCTCAGCTGAAGAGGTGGTAGAAATCGAAGATGTTGAAGAGGAAGAGGATATACAGGACGTAGCTGAAGAAGAGATAGCTCAACCACAGGAAGAAGCACAAAAAGGTGCAGGCACCACAGAAAATACTACTCCCATTCCATTTTCACAACTTGCAAGGAAGCCTAGGAAGCAGCTGGAACCTGATCCTAAAATGGTAGAAATATTCAAAAAGGTTGAGGTAACTGTTCCCCTCTTTGATGTTATTCAGCAGGTACCTAAATATGCAAAGTTTCTAAAAGACTTATGTATCCATAAAGACAAAATTAATGAATTAGAAACTATTCCTTTAGGTAGTTCTATATCTGCTTTAATGGGAGGATTACTTGAAAAATGTAGTGATCCAGGTCCTTGCATAGTTAGTTGTACTATTGGTGGTGTAGTAATTTATGATTGCATGTGTGATTTAGGAGCATGTGTCAGTATAATGCCTTTGTCTATATATGATGTTTTAAGGCTCCCTCCCTTAAAAAGGTCGGCAGCTCGTTTTGTGTTAGCAGATAAAAGCATTATTACAGTGGCTGGAGTTGCTGAAGATGTTTTGGTGAATATTAAAGGGCTCACATTTCCCACTGATTTTTATATCTTGGAGATGCCCCATAATGATTCAAATAAGCCATCATCAATCCTACTTGGAAGACCATTCCTGAAGACATCAAAATTCAAATTGAATGCTTTTTCAGGGACATACTCCTTTGAAATAGATGGCCGCATAGTAATCTTCAATCTGAATGGAGTCATTGACAACCCCCCAGAAGATCGTTCTATCTTCCAGTGTGATGTCATAGGCGAAAGCGTGGCTGAAGTTCAAAAGGAAGAGTTTGAAGAGAGGCACACTGGACAAGGTTCAAGTGTGGGGACCCTCTTAACTGACAATGAGGACACTTCGCCATTTTTACAAGCCCCAGATAACCCAGAGCCTGCCCATGATCAAAAGTTAGAATTGAAACCTCTCCCTCCACATCTCAAATATGCTTACCTAGAGGATGAGCAGAAGCTTCCGGTTATTATTGCAAGAGAACTGACTTCTCAACAAGAAGAACAGCTACTTGATGTGCTAAGGAAGCATAAGAAGGTAATTGGATGGAGTTTGGCAGACATAGTAGGAATCAACCCTCAAATATGCGAGCACAGAATATTTTTAGAAGAGGGAGCAAGACCTGTCCGTCAACCACAAAGAAGATTGAATCCTACCATCTTGGAAGTTGTCAAAAAGGAAGTGACCAGACTATTGGAGGCCGGTATCATATATCCCATTTCAGATAGTGAATGCGTAAGCCCAGTACAAGTGGTGCCCAAGAAGTCCAGAGTCACTACCGTGAAGAATGAGCATGGAGAGCTCATAGCAACTAGAGTTTAGAATGCTTGGAGAGTCTGCATTGACTACAGGCGTCTCAACCAAGCTACTCGTAAGGATCACTATCCACTTCCATTCATTGATCAAATGCTGGATCGCCTGTCAGGTAAATCACATTATTGCTTTTTAGATGGTTACACAGGTTATTTCCAGATTCATATAGCTCCTGAGGACCAGGAAAAGACTACTTTTACATGTCCTTTTGGGACCTACGCTTATAAGAGAATGCCCTTTGGCTTGTGCAATGCACCAGCTACTTTCCAAAGGTGCATGATGAGTCTTTTCTCTGATCTTATTGAGGACTGTATGGAAGTTTTTATGGACAATTTTAGCGTTTATAGTGATTCTTTTAACCTTTTCTTAGATGGATTATCTAGAGTATTAGATAGATGTATTAATACAAACCTTGTATTGAATTTCGAAAAATGCCACTTTATGGTAAAGCAAGGGATTGTATTGGGACATGTGGTATCTAATAATGGCATTTCTGTAGACCCAGCAAAGGCGAATGTTATTTCTAGTTTACCTTACCCCTCTTCTGTGAGGGAAGTCCGTTTGTTCCTTGGCCATGCAGGTTTCTACAGGAGATTTATTAAGGACTTTAGTAAGGTGGCACTTCCCTTATCCAGATTACTACAAAAGGATATTGAGTTCGAGTTCAGTGAGGATTGCAAACATGCATTTGATAAGCTAAAGACTGCTCTAACTCAAGCTCCAATTGTGAGAGGACCCGACTGGAGCCAGCCATTTGAAATCATGTGCGATGCTTCCAACCATGCAGTAGGAGCAGCTCTGGCTCAGCGTGAAGGTAAGAATCCTTTTGTTATTGCCTATGCGTCTAAGACTTTAGACACTGCCCAGTCCAATTATACTACTACTGAGAAAGAGCTACTTGCTATTGTTTTTGCTCTGGATAAATTCTGGGCTTATTTACTTGGTACTAGAGTAGTAGTGTATTCGGACCATGCAGCTCTAAAGTATCTATTGGCTAAAAAGGAATCCAAACCAAGACTTATACGTTGGATACTGCTGTTACAAGAATTTGATTTAGAAATCAAGGATAGGAGTGGTAATCAAAATTTAGTAGCAGACCACTTGAGTCGCCTTGAACATATTAAGGATGATTCTACTCCTATAGATGATAATTTTCCTTTTGACAACCTGCAAGCAGTATCTGAGGTAGTCCCTTGGTATGCACCTGTTGCTAATTATTTAGTTAGCCGCACATTTCCTCCACATTTTTCTAAACATCAAAGAGACAAGCTGAAAAGCGAGTCTAAATATTATATATGGGATGACCCATATTTATGGAGATGTGGCGCTGACCAGATAATTAGAAGTTGTATACCTCAATCAGAATTCCAGTCTATTTTAGAAGCCTGTCACTCATCTGAGAGTGGAGGACATTTTGGCCCTCAACGAACAGCTAGAAAGATCTTAGACTGTGGATTCTGGTGGCCTACTCTTTTTAGAGATGCTGCTGAGTTTTGTAAATCATGTCACCCATGCCAGAAATTTGGTAACATATCCAAGAGGGATGAGATGCCTCAACAATATATGCTTTTCTGTGAAATTTTTGATGTTTGGGGCATTGACTTCATGGGTCCATTTCCGAATTCTGGTGGATATTTTTATATATTGTTAGCTGTACATTATGTTTCCAAATGGGTGGAAGGAATTCCTACCCGCACTGATGATGCTAACAATGTTGTTTCCTTTGTGAGAAACCATATTATATGCCGCTTTGGATCACCACGAGCGATCGTGAGCGATCAAGGCACCCATTTTTGTAACAAGAGACTAACATGATTGATGAAGAAGCATGGGATAATCCATAAAGTTGCAACAACTTACCATCCCCAAACTAATGGGCAAGCCGAGGTATCAAACAGAGAAATTAAACGTATCTTGCAAAAGATAGTAAAGCCTCACAGAAAAGACTGGAGCACAAGACTACAAGATGCACTGTGGGCATATAGAACAGCATATGAGACACCTACTGGGATGAGTCCCTTCCGCTTAGTTTATGAAAAAGCTTGTCATCTCCCAGTTGAAATCGAACACAGAGCCTTCTGGGCTGTTAAAGAGTGCAACATGGGGATTGAGAATGCTGGAGCTGAGAGAAAGTTGCAACTGCAGGAACTGGAGAACCTTCGCCTAGAAGCTTATGAGAACTCCAGAATATACAAGGAAAAGATGAAAGCTTTGCATGATCAAAACATCAAGAAGAGAGAGTTCCAACCTGGAGATTTTGTTCTCCTTTACAAATCTCGACTGAGGCTCATGCCCGGTAAGTTGAGATCAAAATGGGAAGGTCCATACAGAATAGAGAAGGCTGAACCGTACAGAGTTTATCACCTAAGCCATCCTTCAAGTTCTGAACTTATTAAGGTTAATGGACATCGCCTGAAGCTATACCATGGTGAGAAGGTGCAGAAAAGCAAGGAGCTTGAGATCTTCCGCCTGGAAGATCCCTACATAGCAACAGATTGAGCTAGTGGAGCGTCCAACTTAGGGACGTTAAAGCAAAGTGCTTGGTGGGAGACAACCCACCACGGTATGATCGTTCTTTTCTTCACTTTTAGTTTTTATTCTTTAAATAACTCTTCTCTTTATTAGTGCTTTCGTGCTCTTTCAATTACATGTCTTTATCTTTCTTAAAAAAAAAAATTTCGCCGCGTGATGAGCGGATAATTTGTATGCTTTTTGGCATTGTTTTTAGTATGTTTTCAGTATGATCTAGTTAGTTTTTAGTATATTTTTATTAGTTTTTAGTTAAAATTCACTTTTCTGGACTTTACTATGAGTTTGTGTGTTTTTCTGTGATTTCAGGTATTTTCTGGCTGAAATTGAGGGATCTGAGCAAAAATCTGATCCAGAGACTCAAAAGGACTGCAGATGCTGTTGGATTCTGACCTCCCTGCACTCGAAGTGGATTTTCTGGAGCTACAGAAGCCCAATTGGCGCGCTCTCAACGGCGTTGGAAAGTAGACATCCTGCGCTTTCCAGCAATATATAATAGTCAATACTTTGCCCAAGATTGGATGGCCCAAACCGGCGTTCAATGTCACCTCAAGAAATTCCAGCGTTAAACGCCGGAACTGGCACCTAATTGGGAGTTAAACGCCCAAACTGGCACTAAAGCTGGCGTTTAACTCCAAGGAGAGTCTCTACACGAAATTGCTTCATTGCTCAGCCCAAATACACACCAAGTGGGCCCGGAAGTGGATTTTTATGTCATTTACTCATCTATGTACTAGTTTTCTATAAGTAGGACCTTTTACTATTGTAAAAAAGGAATCTTTTGATCACTTTAGATCTCTAGATCGAGGCTTTGGTAGCTATCTTTGTTTTATGCTATCTTAGACCATTGGGAGGCTGGCCATTCGGCCATGCCTAGACCTTGTTCTTATGTATTTTCAACGGTGGAGTTTCTACACACCATGGATTAAGGTGTGGAGCTCTGCTGTACCTCGAGTATTAATGCAATTACTATTGTTCTTCCATTCAATTCCGCTTGTTCTTTGTCCAAGATATCACTTGTTCTTCAACATGATGAAGGTGATGATTGACGCCCATCACCATTCTCACCCATGAACAAGGTGACTGATAACCATTCTTGTTCTACAAGCATCTGAGGCTTAGTGAATATCTCTTGGATTCCTGATTGCACGATGCATGGTTGATCACCTGACAACCGAGTGCTCGCCTGACAAACGAGCCAACCATTCCGTGAGATCAGAGTCTTCGTGGTATAGGCAGGAACTGATGGCAGCATTCAAGAGAATCCGGAAGGTCTAACCTTGTCTGTGGTATTCTGAGTAGGATTCAATGACTGAATGACTGTGACGTGCTTCAAACTCCTGAGGGCGGGGCGTTAGTGACAGACGCCAAAAGAATCAATGGATTCTATTCCGGTCTGATTGAGAACCGACAGATGAATTCCGCTATGCTGTGACGGAGCATATGCAATCGCTTTCACTGAGAGGATGGGAGGTAGCTGCTGACAACAGTGAAACCCTACACGAGCTTGCCATGGAAAGGAGTAAGAAGGATTGGATGAAGGCAGTAGGAAAGCAGAGAGACGGAAGGGAAGGCATCTTCATACGCTTGTCTGAAGCTCTTACACCAATGATATACATAAGTATCACTATCTTTATCTTTATATTATTTTCGTTCATCATCATATACATTTGAGTTTGCCTGACTAAGATTTACAAGATGACTATAGCTTGCTTCAATGCTAACAATCTCCGTGGGATCGACCCTTACTCACGTAAGGTATTACTTGGACGACCCAGTGCACTTGCTGGTTAGTTGTGCGAAGTTGTGTAATGCCATGGAATTGAACCACCAAGTTTTTGGAGTTCATGACCAGGGATTATGAGAGTTGTGAAAAGTATTGTTCACAATTTCGCGCACCAAGTTTTTGGCGCCGTTGCCGGGGATTGTTCATGTTTTGAGCAAGCTTTTGGTAACAATGCCTGGGATTGTTCTAGTTTGGACAACTGACGGTTCATCTTGTTGCTTAGATTAGGTATTTTTTTTTTTCGAAATTCTTGAAGATGAATTCTAGAGTTTCATGATGATTTGTTGAAATCTGGCTAGCTGAGAAGCCATGTCTAATCTGATTGGACCGAGGTTTCAACTTATCACCACAAGAGCGTGTTGATTTTCATCAATTTTGCTTTTGGAGTAGTGATCTGCTAAGACTTGGCTGACCTTTGGTCATGTCTAGTGTTTTGGACCGAAGCTTTCCTTGAAAGCTTGGCTGGCTGTGAAGCCATGTCTAATTCCTGGACCGGAGTCTTAGACTAGCATTGTACTGATTCCTGGAATTCTCATTAAGAATTTTGATACCTTTTCCCACTTAATTTTCGAAAAACACAAAAAAATTACAAAATCATAAAAAAACCAAAAATATTTGATGTTTCTTGCTTAAGTCTAGTGTCTCATCTTAAGTTTAGTGTCAAATGCATGTTTTTGTTACATTTTTTTCGAATCCATGCATATATTTCTTTGTTTTGATCTTTGAGTTCTATTGACTTGAGTGTTCATGTGTCTCATATAGTGTTAGTGGCACACAAACTGCTAAGTTTGGTGTCTTGCATGCATTGTTATTTGATTCCTGTTGCATTTTGATTATTAAAAATCCAAAAATATTTTTAATTTGTGTCTTTTCAAGTCAATGATACAAAGAATTGAAGATTCAGAACATACTGCAGAGGAATTATACAGAAAAAGCTGAGCATTCAAAAATGCCCAGTAAAGAAGACAGACTGGCGTTTAAACGCCAGCCAGGGTACCTGGTTGGGCGTTTAACGCCCAAAGAGGTAGCATTTTGGGCGTTAAACGCCAGAATGTATACCATTCTGGGCGTTTAACGCCAGGATGGTGCTAGGAGGAAGATTTTGTTTTCAAAATCAATTTTTTTCAAGTTTTCAAAGTTTTTCAAAACCAAATCTTTTTCAAATCATATCTTTTCAATCAAATGTTTTCAAAATCAATTTCTTTCCTTTTTCAAAGATACTTACTAACAATTAATGATTTGATTGAACATTTTTTGCCTTTTCTATTAAGAAAGGTTTTATGTTTGAATCATATCTTTTCTTGTTAGGCAAGTCATTAATATTTTTTTAAAAAACATATCTTTTCAAATTGTTTTCAAATCATATCTTTTAAAATTGTTTTCAAATCATATCTTCTCAATCACATCTTTTTAAAACCATAACTTTTCAATCAAATCTTTTTAACCTCATCTTTTTCAAAATAGTTTTCAATCAAATCTCTTTGACTTCTAATCTCAAAATCTTTTTCAAAAATCACTTTAATTCTTCCCCACTTTCAATTTTCGAAAATTATCAATCAATTTTTAAAATGTTTTTGACATCTTTTTAATTAATTTTCGAAAATCCTCTTCCCTCCTTCGCACATCCTTCTATTTATGGAGTACTACTCCTTCTTAATGCACAATTCGAACTCTATCTAATCAAGTTCGAATTCTTCTACCTTCTTTTCTTCTATTTTTCTTTTCCTCTGACACTTCAAGGAATCTCTATACTGTGACATAGAGGATTCCACAATTCTCTTGTTCTCTTCTCTTTCATATGAGCAGGAGCAGAGACAAAGGCATTCTTGTTGAAGCTGATCCTGAACCTGAAAGGACCTTGAAGAGAAAGCTAAGAGAAGCCAAGGCACAACTCTCTTTAGAGGACCTGACCGAATTCTTCAAAGAAGAAGAACACATGGCAGCCGAAAACAACAACAATGCCAACAATGCAAGGAAGGTGCTGGGTGACTTCACTGCACCTACTCCTGATTTCTATGGGAGAAGCATCTCTATCCCTGCCATTGGAGCAAACAACTTTGAGCTTAAGCCTCAGTTAGTTTCTCTAATGCAACAGAATTGCAAGTTCCATGGACTTCCAATGGAAGATCCTCATCAGTTTTTAGCTGAGTTCTTGCAAATCTGTGACACAGTCAAGACTAATGGGGTTAACCCTGAGGTCTACAGACTGATGCTATTCCCTTTTGCTGTAAGAGACAGAGCTAGAATATGGTTGGATTCTCAACCTAAAGAAAGCCTGGACTCTTGGGAAAAGCTAGTCAATGCCTTCTTGGCAAAGTTCTTTCCACCACAAAGATGGAGTAAGCTTAGAGTGGAAGTCCAAACCTTCAGACAGAAGGATGGAGAATCCCTCTATGAAGCTTGGGAAAGATACAAACATTTAATCAGAAGATGTCCTTCAGACATGCTTTCTGAATGGAGCATCATAGGTATTTTCTATGATGGTCTCTCTGAACTATCTAAGATGTCCTTGGATAGCTCTGCTGGAGGATCTCTTCATCTGAAGAAGACGCCTGCAGAAGCTCAAGAGCTAATTGAAATGGTTGCAAATAACCAATTCATGTACACTTCTGAAAGGAATCCTGTGAACAATGGGACTAATCAGAAGAAAGGAGTTATTGAGATTGACACTCTGAATGCCATACTGGCTCAGAACAAGATATTGACCCAACAAGTCAATTTGATTTCTCAAAGTCTGTCTGGAATGCAAAATGCACCTGGCAGTACTAAGGATGCTTCATCTGAGGAAGAAGCTTATGATCCTGAGAACCCTTCCATGGAAGAGGTGAATTACCTAGGAGAACCCTATGGAAACACCTATAATTCTTCATGGAGAAATCACCCAAATCTCTCATGGAAGAATCAAGAGAGACCTCAACAAGGTTTCAATAACAATAATGGTGGAAGAAACAGGTTTAGCAATGGCAAGCCTTTTCCATCATCTTCTCAGCAATAGACAGAGAGTTCTAAGCAGAATACTTCTAACTTAGCAACAATGGTCTCTGATTTAATAAAGACCACTCAAAGTTTCATGAATGAAACAAGGTCCTCCATCAGAAATTTGGAAGGACAAGTGGGTCAGCTGAGCAAGAAAGTTATTGAACTCCCTCCTAGCACTCTCCCAAGTAATACAGAAGAAAATCCAAAAGGAGAGTGCAAAGCCATAGACATGGCCGAATATGGAGAGGAAAGAGAGGAGGAGGACGCCACTGAGGAAGACCTCAGTGGGCGTGTACCAATCTCCTCTGAGTTCCTCAATGAGGAACAATGGGAATCTGAGGCTCAAAATGAGACCATAGAGATTCCATTGGACTTACTTCTGCCATTCATGAGCTCTGATGAGTATTCTTCCTCTAAAGAGGATGAGTATGTCACTGAAGAGCAAGTTGCTAAATACCTTGAAGCAATCATGAAGCTAAATGACAAGTTATTTGGAAATGAGACTTGGGAGGATGAACCACCTTTGCTCACCAAAGAACTGGATGACTTGTCTAGGCAGAAACTGCCTCAAAAGAGGCAGGATCCTGGGAAGTTTTCTATACCTTGTACCATAGGCACCATGACCTTCAAGAAGGCCTTGTGTGACTTAGGGTCAAGTGTAAACCTCATGCCCCTCTCTGTAATGGAGAAATTAGGGATCTTTGAGGTGCGAGCTGCAAGAATCTCATTAGAGATGGCAGACAATTCAAGAAAACAAGCTCATGGACTTGTAGAGAATGTTTTGGTGAAGATTGAAGACCATTACATCCCTACTGATTTCATAGTCCTAGAGACTGGGAAGTGCATGGATGAATCCATCATCCTTGGCAGACCCTTCCTAGCCACAGCAAAGGCTGTGATTGATGTTGATAGAGGAGAGTTGATCATTCAAGTGAATGAAGAATCCTTGGTGTTTAAGGCCCAAGGACATCCCTCTATCATCATGGAGAGGAAGCATGAAGAGCTTCTCTCAAAACAGAGCCAAGCAGAGCCCCCACAGTCAAACTCTAAGTTTGGTGTTGGGAGGCCACAACCAAACTCTAAGTTTGGTGTTGAACCCCCACATTCAAACTCTAAGTTTGGTGTTGGGAGGTTCCAACACGGTTCTGAGTATTTCTGAGGCTCCATGAGAGTCCTCTGTCAAGCTAATGACATTAAAGAAGCGCTTGTTGGGAGGCAACCCAATGTTTTATAGTTAACTATTCCTTTTGTTATTTTATCTTTTTTGTAGGTTGATGATCATAAGAAGTCACAAAAACAATGAAAAAAGCAAAAACAGAATGAAAAACAGGAAGAAAAACAGCACACCCTGGAGGAGAAGAAGCTGGCGTTCAAACGCCAATAATGCTAGCTGTTGGGCGTTTAACGCCCAGTCTGGCACCATTCTGGGCGTTTAACGCCAGAAAGGGGCACCAGACTGGCGTTAAACGCCAGTAAAGGGCAACAACCTGGCGTTAAACGCCAAGAATGGGCACCAGCCCGGCGTTTAACGCCAGAAATAGCTCAAAATGTGATTTTGAGCAACATTTGGTGCAGGGATGACTTTTCCTTGACACCACAGGATCTGTGGACCCCACAGGACCCCACCATCACTCTCTCTCTTCTTCCTCCATTCACCCATCACCTCAATACCTCTTCCCCAAAAACCCTTCACCTATCAAATCCCATCTTTCTCTTCACCACTCACATCCATCCTTCACAAATCCCCACCAACCTCACCCTTCAAAATTCAAACCACTTTCCCTCCCAAAACCCACCCATAATGGCCGAACCATTACCCCCCTTTCTCCTATATATACCCTTCTTCAACCCTTCATTTTCACACAACCTAAACACCCCTTCTTTCCCTTCTTGGCCGAACACACCACCTTCTCCCTCTTCCTCATTTCTTCTTCTTCTACTCTCTTCTTTCTTCTTTTGCTCGAGGACGAGCAAACATTTTAAGTTTGGTGTGGTAAAAGCGTTGCTTTTTCGTTTTTCCATAACCATTTATGGCATCCAAGGCCGGAGAAACCTCTAGAAAGAGGAAAGGGAAGGCAAAGGCTTCCACCTCCGAGTCATGGGAGATGGATAGATTCCTCTCAAGGGTGCATCAAGTCCACTTCTATGAAGTTGTGGCCTTGAAGAAGGTGATCCCCGAAGTCCCCTTTTCACTCAAAAAGGGTGAATATCCGGAGATCCGCCATGAGATCCGAAGAAGAGGTTGGGAAGTACTTACCAACCCCATTCAACAAGTCGGAATCTTGATGGTTCAAGAATTCTATGCCAATGCATGGATCACAAAGAACCATGACCAAAGTGTGAACCCGAATCCAAAGAATTATCTCACTATGGTTCGGGGGAAATACTTGGATTTTAGTCCGGAGAGTGTGAGGGTGGCGTTCAACTTGCCTATGATGCAAGGAGATGAGCACCCTTACACTAGAAGGGTCAACTTTGATCAAAGGTTGGACCAAGTCCTCACAACCATATGTGAAGAGGGCACACAATGGAAGCAAGATTCAAGAGGAAAGCCGGTTCAATTGAGAAGGCATGACCTCAAGCCCGTGGCTAGAGGATGGTTAGAGTTCATACAACGCTCAATCATTCCCACTAGCAACCGGTCCGAAGTTACCATAGACCGGGCCATCATGATCCATAGCATCATGATTGGAGAAGAAATAGAGGTTCATGAGGTTATAGCCCAAGAACTCTACAAGGTGGCGGACAAGACCTCCACTTGGGCAAGGTCAGCCTTTCCTCATCTCATCTGTCACCTCTGCTATTCAGTTGGAGTTGACATAGAAGGAGATACCCCCATTGATGAGGACAAGCCCATCACCAAGAAAAGGATGGAGTACACAAGAGACCCCTCTCACCATGAGATCCCTGAGATTCCTCAAGGGATGCACTTTCCTCTACAAAATTATTGGGAGCAACTAAACACCTCCCTAGGAGAATTGAGTTCCAACATGGGACAACTAAGGGTGGAGCATCAAGAACACTCCATTCTCCTCCATGAAATTAGAGAAGACCAAAGAATCATGAGGGAGGAGCAACAAAGACAAAGAAGAGACATTGAGGAGCTCAAGCACTCCATAGGATCTTCAAGAGCAAGAAAGAGCCGCCATCACTAAGGTGGACCCGTTCCTTGATTTCCTTGTTCTTTATTCTTCTGTTTTTCGATTTTTATGCTTATGTTTATCCATGTTTGTGTCTTGTGATCATTAGTGTCTTAGTATCTATGCCTTAAAGTTATGAATGTCCTATGAATCCATCACCTCTCTTGAATAAAAACGTGCTTAATTGAAAAGGAAAGAATTGCATGAATTCTGAATTTTATAATAGTTTAATTATTTTGATGTGGTGGCAACACTTTTGTTCTCTGAATGTATGCTTGAACAGTGCATATGTCTTTTGAATTTGTGGTTCATGAATGTTGGCTCTTGAAAGAATGATGAAAAAGGAGACATGTTACTGAGGATCTGAAAAATCATTAAAAATGATTCTTGAAGCAAGAAAGAAGGCAACCAAAAAAAAAAAAAAAAAAAGAAATTTTCGAAAAAAAAAAGAAAAAAAAAAGAAAGAAAAAGAAAGAATAAGAGTTGTGATCCAAGGCAAATAAGAGTGTGCTTAAGAACCCTGGACACCTCTAATTGGGGACTTTAGCAAAGCTGAGTCACAATCTGAAAAGGTTCACCCAATTATGTGTCTGTGGCATGTATGTATCCGGTGGTAATACTGGAAGACAGAGTGCTTTGGGCCACAGCCAAGACTCAATAAATAGCTATGTTCAAGAATCATCATACTTTACTAGGAGAATCATTAACACTATCTGGATTCTAAGTTCCTAAAGAAGCCAATCATTCTGAATTACAAGGGATAGAGTGAGATGCCAAAACTATTCAGAGACAAAAAGTTAAAAGCCCCGCTCATCTAATTAATACTGATCTTCATAGATGTTTTTGGAGTTCATTGCATATTCTTTTCTTTTTATCTTATTTGATTTTCAGTTGCTTGGGGACAAGCAACAATTTAAGTTTGGTGTTGTGATGAGCGGATAATTTATATGCTTTTTGGCATTGTTTTTAGTATGTTTTCAGTATGATCTAGTTAGTTTTTAGTATATTTTTATTAGTTTTTAGTTAAAATTCACTTTTCTAGACTTTACTATGAGTTTGTGTGTTTTTCTGTGATTTCAGGTATTTTCTGGCTGAAATTGAGGGATCTGAGCAAAAATCTGATCCAGAGACTCAAAAGGACTGTAGATGCTGTTGGATTCTGACCTCCCTGCACTCGAAGTGGATTTTCTGGAGCTACAGAAGCCCAATTGGCGCACTCTCAACGGCGTTGGAAAGTAGACATCCTGGGCTTTCCAGCAATATATAATAGTCCATACTTTGCCCAAGATTTGATGGCCCAAACCGGCGTTCAATGTCACCTCAAGAAATTCCAGCGTTAAACGCCGGAACTGGCACCTAATTGGGAGTTAAACGCCCAAACTGGCACTAAAGCTGGCGTTTAACTCCAAGGAGAGTCTCTACACGAAATTGCTTCATTGCTCAGCCCAAATACACACCAAGTGGGCCCGGAAGTGGATTTTTATGTCATTTACTCATCTATGTACTAGTTTTCTATAAGTAGGACCTTTTACTATTGTAAAAAAGGAATCTTTTGATCACTTTAGATCTCTAGATCGAGGCTTTGGTAGCTATCTTTGTTTTATGCTATCTTAGACCATTGGGAGGCTGGCCATTCGGCCATGCCTAGACCTTGTTCTTATGTATTTTCAACGGTGGAGTTTCTACACACCATGGATTAAGGTGTGGAGCTCTGCTGTACCTCGAGTATTAATGCAATTACTATTGTTCTTCCATTCAATTCCGCTTGTTCTTTGTCCAAGATATCACTTGTTCTTCAACATGATGAAGGTGATGATTGACGCCCATCACCATTCTCACCCATGAACAAGGTGACTGACAACCATTCTTGTTCTACAAGCATCTGAGGCTTAGTGAATATCTCTTGGATTCCTGATTGCACGATGCATGGTTGATCGCCTGACAACCGAGTGCTCGCCTGACAAATGAGCCAACCATTCCGTGAGATCAGAGTCTTCGTGGTATAGGCAGGAACTGATGGCAGCATTCAAGAGAATCCGGAAGGTCTAACCTTGTCTGTGGTATTCTGAGTAGGATTCAATGACTGAATGACTGTGACGTGCTTCAAACTCCTGAGGGCGGGGCGTTAGTGACAGACGCCAAAAGAATCAATGGATTCTATTCCGGTCTGATTGAGAACCGACAGATGAATTCCGCTACGCTGTGACGGAGCATATGCAATCGCTTTCACTGAGAGGATGGGAGGTAGCTGCTGACAACAGTGAAACCCTACACGAGCTTGCCATGGAAAGGAGTAAGAAGGATTGGATGAAGGCAGTAGGAAAGCAGAGAGACGGAAGGGAAGGCATCTTCATACGCTTGTCTGAAGCTCTTACACCAATGATATACATAAGTATCACTATCTTTATCTTTATATTATTTTCGTTCATCATCATATACATTTGAGTTTGCCTGACTAAGATTTACAAGATGACTATAGCTTGCTTCAATGCTAACAATCTCCGTGGGATCGACCCTTACTCACGTAAGGTATTACTTGGACGACCCAGTGCACTTGCTGGTTAGTTGTGCGAAGTTGTGTAATGCCATGGAATTGAACCACCAAGTTTTTGGAGTTCATGACCAGGGATTATGAGAGTTGTGAAAAGTATTGTTCACAATTTCGCGCACCACCGCGCGACGCGATCGCACAAGCGACGCGTCCGCGTGGCAGGGGGAGTAAAGAAAAATAAAAATGAACAGAAAGTTACGCAGGAGCAGCGCTGGAGTCGTGCCAAAGGCACAAATTATTCCACGCAACCGCGTCGCTTGGAAATCATGGCCTCCCACGCGACCGCGTGCTCCACGCGGCCGCGTGCCCTGTATTTTCGACGTAAAAGGGTGCACAATGCTATATTGTGTGAGAGTGGTGCTGGATTGGTGCTGGAAGCACAATCCTTATCACGCGACCACGTCGCCGACGCGGCCGCGTCAATTAATTTCTGATGCACACTCACGCGATCGCATGACCCACGCGATCGCGTCACCTTAATTTGGCAATTGAATTATATTGAACAGAGAGTTGTGCTGGAGCGAGGCTGCACTCGCGCCAGCAGCACAACGTAGGTCACGCGACCGCGTGACAGACGCGATCGCGTCCCCCTTCCTGACGCGCATCCACGCGAACGCGTGCCTTCCGCGGCCGCGTCGCATGCGCCGCACAGCTCAACCCAATAAGCCAAATTATCTTATCTTTCTCTCCTCCAAACCCTACTTTTTCTTTTCCCCCCCTTCTTTCTTCCTTCTCCCTTTCCCCTTCTACCTCACCTTTCACTCTCTATCTCTCTCACCACCATTAACAAGGTTTTACCTTCTTCTTCCTTCTTCTCTTTTCTATCATTCTTATTATATTATGTATATATTATTATTTTCTTTTTCTTTTCTTTTTCTTTTCAAATCTTTATTTTTCCTTCTTCTTCTTTTACATGGTGTTAGAAACCTTTTGAGTCCTCATTCCTCATTCTATGCTTGTGGATTATTGCAAATTGTTTGTTAATTATTTTTCTCCTATCTAAGGGATTGCTTGCATGTTCAATTTCATACTTTTTATATCTTGTTTAACATGCATACCATGTGTTTGTGAAAAAGCCCATATAGCACTATGCACTTTTCTACATTACTTTACTCTACTCTGCAATGCTTGCTTTTCACAAATTCCCTTTCAAATTTTATTAATTAAATTTAATTGTCAATACAAACGTGATAGTTAGTTTGTTACAAATGGTAACCTAACTTGGACATTGAATGTTTGATATATGCTACTCATGCCTTTGCCTGCATGCCAATAAACCTCTTGCATTCCTTTGTCCTATATGCACTTGCTATATTTCCATTAATAAGCTTTTCACATGTAATCCGGACCATGTGTTAATGCCATTTATCTTCATTGTGCATTAACTATCACTTACAATACCCTCTTCCTTGCTCTATCTCTTTGAATTTAATTTCCTTTCTCTTCCCTTCTTTCAGGATGGCCACCAAGAAAGGAAAAGAGAAAGCTACTTCCAAACCACCAGCAAGAAGAGGAACTAAAAGAGCATTAGTGGCAGAGCCTTCTTCAACTGCAGTCAAGCCCTCAACAAAAAGAGTTAAGAGGATAATAAAGTTTGACGACAAGGAAAAAGCCTTTCCAGCAAAGGACACTGCGCGATTTCCCAATCGCTACTGTGAGCAGATGTTCCCTATCCTAGCAGAAAGGAACTATAACAATGAATACCTTCTTATCCTACCGTCCAATATTGCCACCTTTGTTGAGCCGCAAATTGAGCGAAGACAATGGGGTTTCCTACGGAGACAGCCAAGGCAGGTTAATCTTTCTTGGGTAGTTGAGTTCTACTCCAACTTCTACATACCGACCCTGCAGTCTGTTTATGTCCGGCAGAAGCAAGTCCCCATTCAGAAGAGGCCATTCAGCAAGTTCTGAGTCTTCCCCCTATTCCAGTAGGAATGGACGCCTTTCAAGAAGCCACCCTTCAGCGCCAGAAATACCAATTTGACTGGGACTCCGTTCTCAGAGTCATTGCTTTACCTGGCAGTCGTTGGATCTACGGATACCACCGCAACTGCCCTAAGGGAATCTTGGCTTCCGCACTTACCTTGGAGGCTCGCGTATGGGCACAAATCATGTCCCATTACGTCTTCCCAAGCACTCATGAGTCCTCCTTCACTGCGGACATGGCTGTTCTACTATGGTGCATCCTTACAGACCAACCTCTGAATTCCTCAAGACACATCCGGCATGCTATGGAGCATGTACAAATCGCGGGCAACTTACCTTTCCCCGCCTTGGTCTCAAATCTTGTCTCCACAGCCGGAGTCTCCTGCAGAGCTGGGGACACCAAAGTCATGCTTCCACGGGATGATCAATATGTCCCTAACGGGAAATACCTCAGATTTTCAGCAGCCACTACAAGCCAGCCTACTGAGCCGGTTGAAGATATTCCTTCTTCAACACCACAAGCATCTACCATTGAGAAATTACTCCAGCAGATACTTGAAAAGTTGGATCGGCATGAACAGAAAGCAAAGATGAGAGAGCGCCGTAACGAGCGCCGATTCAAACACCTCAAGGAGCTACTCAAGGGACGCTTCAGAGACTCAGACACCCCGGACTCCACTTCTTTTACCAGCACCGGGAGCCATGATGATCCCGACTGTGGAGATACTGCCACCAGCCCACCCCTATTCCTGACAGATGGCACCGAGGACGGTGCAAAGCCTTAAGTGTGGGGAGGTCGGTCAGTACCTGACTTTCGGAGGTAAATTCTCTTATCTGACACCAATAATTAGGATATTTTAGTTAGATTTTTCTTTCTTTTATAGAATAGAATAAATTGTATAGGTTAGAATAGTTGCATGCATGTTCTACTTAATTGAAAAGACAATAAGTTACTTTTAAAAATCTATCTTTGAAACAAAATTTCACTAATTTTTCAAAATTTTTATGATAAATCTGCTTGAGTTGTATTGGGAACATGATGTTTGAGCTAAGGAACACACAACCTGTGAAAGATTTGAGCCTTTATGTATGGTTACATTATTTAACCATAATTATTTTATTCTTGTGTGTTTACTTCTCTATGATTGTAATCTATATTTTGTTTTATCTTATATGTCCAATATTTATTATATTTACATGCTTGCACATGATTGAGGCCATTATTTGTTTAAGCTCACTCATCCAAATCAAACCTACCCTTTTCAATTACCCTTGTTAACCACTTTGAGCCTTTAAAACCCCATTTGTTCTATATTTCACCACATTACTAACCTTAAGCTGAAAAACAATTGCATATCCCGAAATTGAATCTTTGGTTAGCTTAAGATGGAATTGTGTGTGCTAGTTAAGTATGGAAAATTGTGGGAACAAAAGTTGTTAAGCGAATGTGTCATGAAAATTTAAAGGAAATTTGGATGCCCACTCATGTGAAAATATAAGAATGAAAAATCTATGTGCATTGATAAGCTTTATTTATTCAAAAAAAAATCAATAAGGGGACAAAATCACCCCAATGTTAAATTCAGAATCCAAAGATCAATGCACATATGATAGAATTAAAATACAAGGTTGAAACATGAGTATGGGTTGAAAAAGGGAATTATGGGTAGCTAGGCATAAATTTAAAAGTATATAGAATATATGTATATTAGGTGAGAGCTTACGTTAATTAAAGATTCAATTTATAAAGCTCACTTAGCCATGTGTATATCCTTACCTGTACCTTGGCCCCATTACAAACCTGAAAAGACCTCATGATGTTTGTATTGGTATTTAACTGTTGTTGATTGGTTAGGAGAAAAACAAAAGTTAGAAAGCATGACTAGAGAAGAATAGAGTGATTACCCTATACACTAGAGATTAGAGCGTGCATACATTATCAGTGAGGGTTCAATGCTTGAATTTTCATGTTTTCGGCCTTCATAAGCTATCTTCTTGCACTTTTATCGATTTTATTATATGATGATAGAATTAGTGGAATTTGATTTGTAATTGTTTTGAAGGGCTTATTTACTTTTGATCAAGTGGATAATAATCATATAGTTGCATTTATTTATATATGTAGGATTGCATTGCATTTCATGAGTTTCTGCATGTTCATACTTATTTCCTTGTCTCCTTCAATTTAGCATGAGGACATGCTAATGTTTAAGTGTAGGGAGGTTGATAAACCACTATTTTATAGTTTATATTGTGTTTAATTGTGTGGTTTTGCCGTGATCCTTACCCACTTATTCATCAATTTAGCATGCATTTAGATTTCCTTCCTGAATTTATTACATGTTTGAAAATTGCTTCCAAGAGACTTTAATTATTTAATTTTAATTCTCCTTTATTCCATTCGATGCCGTAATCTGTGTGTCAAGTGTTTCAGGCTTTATAGGGCATGAATGAGACGGAGATTGGAGAGGAAGCTAGCAAAAATTGAAGGAACACAAGAATTTGAGGAGATAACCAGCGAAAAGAGACGCAGTCGCATGGCTCACGCGACCGCGCGAAAGAGCGCAAATCGCAGTGACGCGACCGCATGGCTTGCGCGGCCGCGCGGATTGGAAAGCACAAGCAACGCAGTAGCGTGGACGATGCGTTTTTTTCACTCTCTTAGGTTTTCTCTCTATTTTTAGAATTTTAATTTTCAATTGGTCTTAGCATTGGAACATTGAGAAGAGTTATTTCCTCATCAAGACTCATCACTCTATTTATTCTCTTAACTTGGTTTTATTCTTCCATGTTCTTTGTTATGTTCGATTTTGTCATTCAGATACTTTATGATTAATTATGCAAGGATCATTTCTTTTTAATTTAATTTCAATTCCAATAATCATGTCTTCTTTAATTCCCTTTCATGTGCCATGGATTCTTTATTTACAATGCTGAGTAGTTTCATTACTGATGGGGAATTGATTAAAAGGAACTCTTGAGTTGGAAGGATTGAAGGAAAAATTTGTAATTGGGTTAAATGTTGGATTGCTAGCCTGTCACCGACGCCAATCCCTTTGAACTAAGTGGGTTACAACTTGTGAACAGATCTGGCATTCTCATTTGTTTGACTTTCCCTTACCTAGTAAGGGATAACCAAACAGAACAACTATTAATTATAAATTAATCTTACAATCACACCATCAATGATAGAGATTTTAACCGATCAATTCCCACTCAAGACTTTTATTTATATTATTTAAAAATTCCTCAATTTAAATTCCAATTTACTTAGCTCAACTTTTTGGAATATCTGATTAATAAAATAGCACACTTTTCTGTAACTCGTTGGGAGATAACCTGGGACTTAAAACTCCCAGTAATTTTAATTAAAAATTTCTGTGACATATTTCTAAATTGATAGGCAGATTTTCGGTGAGTTAAGAACTATACTTGTGGTGCACGAAATTGCAATCACACTTTTTGCAATCCCGCACAACTAACCAGCAAGTGCACTGGGTCGTCCAAGTAATACCTTGCGTGAGCAAGGGTCGATCCCACGGAGATTGTCGGCTTGAAGCAAGCTATGGTTATCTTGTAAATCTTAGTCAGGATATCAGAAATTATCAGGATTGATTGTAAAAAGCAAAAGAACATGAAATTGTTACTTGTATTGCAGTAATGGAGAATAGGTTGAGGTTCGGAGATGCTCCATCTTCTGAATCTCTGCTTTCCTACTGTCTTCTTCATCAAACACGCAAGGCTCCTTCCATGGCAAGCTGTATGTAGGGTTTCACCGTTGTCAGTGGCTACCTCCCATCCTCTCATTGGAAATGTTCACCGCACCCTGTCACGGCACGGCTATCCATCTGTCGGTTCTCAATCAGGCCGGAATAGAATCCAGTGATTCTTTTGCGTCTGTCACTAACGCCCCGCCTTCAGGAGTTTGAAGCACGTCACAGTCATTCAGTCGTTGAATCCTACTCAGAATACCACAGACAAGGTTTAGACCTTCCGGATTCTCTTGAATGCCGCCATCAGTTCTAGCTTATACCACGAAGATTCTGATTAAAGAGTCCAAGAGATAACTACTCAATCTAAGGTAGAACGGAGGTGGTTGTCAAGCACACGTTCATAGTTGAGAATGATGATGATTGTCACGGATCATCACATTCATCCGGATTAAGAACATGTGTTATCTTGGAATGGAAGCAAGCATGATTGAATAAGAAACAGTAGTAATTGCATTAATCCATCAAGACACAGCAGAGCTCCTCACCCCCAACCATGGGGTTTAGAGACTCATGCCGTGGAATGTACACAAAGAAACGTGTAAAAATGTCATGAGGTCATAAGGTACGGATACAATGTCAAAGATCCTATTAATAGTAAACTAGTCACCTAAGGTTTTACAGAAATGAGTAAATGACAGAAAAATCACTTCCGGGCCCACTTGGTGTGTGCTGGGCTGAGCAATGAAGTAATTTCGTGTAGAGACCTTTTCTGGAGTTAAACGCCAGTTTTCATGCCAGTTTGGGCGTTTAACTCCAAGTTTTATGCCAGTTCCGGCGTTTAACGCTGGAATTTCTGAGGCCGGATTGCTAAGCCGGTTTGGGCCATCAAATCTTGGGCAAAGTATGGACTATCATATATTGCTGGAAAGCCCAGGATGTCTACTTTCCAATGCCGTTAAGAGCGCGCCAATTGGGCTTCTGTAGCTCCAGAAAATCCACTTCGAGTGCAGGGAGGTCAGAATCCAACAGCATCTGCAGTCCTTTTTGGTCTCTGGATCAGATTTTTGCTCAGGACCCTCAATTTCAGCCAGAAAATACTTGAAATCACAGAAAAACACACAAACTCATAGTAAAGTCCAGAAAAGTGAATTTTAACTAAAAACTAATAAAAATATACTAAAACTAACTAAAAGATACTAAAAACATACTAAAACAATGCCAAAAAGCGTACAAATTATCCGCTCATCACAACACCAAACTTAAATTGTTGCTGTCCCCAAGCACTGAAATCAAAATAGGATAAAAAGAAGAGAATATCTATAGACTCCAAAATATCAAAGAAACATAGCTCCAATTAGATGAGCGGGACTAGTAGCTTTTTGCCTCCGAACAGTTTTGGCATCTCACTCTATCCCTTGAAGTTCAGAATGATTGGCATCTATAAGAACTCAGAACTCAGATAGTGTTATTGATTCTCCTAGTTAAGTGTAGTGATTCTTGAACATAGCTAGTGTATGTCTTGGCTGTGGCCCAAAGCACTCTGTCTTCCAGTATTACCACGGATACATACATGCCACAGACACATAATTGGGTGAACCTTTTTAGATTGTGACTCAGCTTTGCTAAAGTCCCCAATTAGAGGTGTCCAGGGTTCTTAAGCACACTCTTTTGCCTTGGATCACAACTTTATTTCCTTCTTTTTCTTTCTTTTTCTTTTTCTTTCTTTTTTTTTTTCAAAAATTTTTTTTTTCACTGCTTTTTCTTGCTTCAAGAATCAATTTGATGATTTTTCAGATCCTCAATAACAGTTCTCTTTCTCCTCATTCTTTCAAGAGCCAACAATTTTAACATTCTTAAAACAACAAATTCAAACGACATATGCACTGTTCAAGCATTCATTCAGAAAACAAAAAGTATTGTCACCACATTATGCTAATTCAACTAGTTTCAAGGATAAATTTCGAAATCCTGTACTTCTTGTTCTTTTGTGATTAAAGCATTTTTCATTTAAGAGAGGTGATGGATTCATAGGACATTCATAACTTTAAGGCATAAATTTTATTAATTATGAACTAAGAACAAGACTCAAATATAGATATAAGATGAGACTAAAAAAAATAAAAATAGAAAACAAAAGAAAATCGCAAAAAATAGGCTCCTAATGATAGAGGTTTTCACAGAGTTAGGACTCAACAACCTTGATTTTGAGAAGTGGATGCTCCCTCAGCTTGAGAGGAGAGCTTTTGGCGCTTCATCTCTTGGATTTCACGCCCCTGCTCCTCTTGCTCCTTCCATTGACTTCTTGGTGATTGGATGTTCAATGGGTATGAATTCATCTGCTCCATCTTCACCCCAGCCTCTTTACAGAGCAAGGAGATCAAGCTTGGGTAAGCCAGTTGGTTACAGTAGAATTCCTATTGCTATTGTGTAGATCTCACAGGCAATCACATGATGGACCTCCACTTCTTTTCCAAGCATAATGCAGTGAATCATCACTACCCTCTTGATGGTGACCTCAGAACGGTTGCTAGTGGGCAATATGGAACGCCCAATGAAGTCTAGCCAACCTCTTGCAATTGGCTTGAGGTCTCCCCTCTTGAGTTGGTTTGGGACACCCTTTGAATTGGTTATCCATTTAGTCCCAGGGAGACATATGTCTTCTAGAACTTGATCCAACCCCTTATCTACTCTCACCATCCTCCTATTAAAGGAGTCAGGATCATCTTGCAGTGAGGCAATTTAAAGATTTCTCTTATTTGTCCAGATGGAAGTACATAACTTTCCCTCTGACCATAGTTCTGTAGGTATGGTAAGCGGTTCCAGTCATTCTCTGCTTATCTGTCAGCCACAGATTTGAGTAGAATTCCTGAACCATGTTCCTTTCAACCTTTGTCTCAGGATTGGTTAGAACTTCCCATCCTCTGTTTCGAATTTGCTCTTGGATCCCCGGATATTCATCTTCTTTCAGATCAAATTTTACTTCCGGGATCACTGACCTCAGACCCATCATTTGTGATAATGGTCTTCATGTTCTTTAGTTAAGAACTTCTCTTGATTCCAAGATTCTTTGGATTATTCTCTTTCTTGCCTCTTAATTGGTTTGTTTTCCCTTAGGAGCCATGATATTGATGAATCTTGGCTTAGTGATCACGGAAAAGCACACAAACTTAGAGGTTTGCTTGTCCTCAAGCAAAAGAAAAGAGATAAGAGAGGGGGAGGAAGAGGAAATTCGAATGGTGTGGTTGGAAGAGGGGGAACAAACGTGTATTTATAAGGTGGGGATGGGAGTTTTCGAAAAAAAAAAGGAATTTTAAGGAGATTTGAGAAGATATGAAAAGAAATTGAGAAAAGGGTGAAATTTTTGAACAATGTTTGTAATTGATTTGAAATAAATTTGAAAAATGGTTTTGATTTTTGAAGATTGAAAGTGAATGATGAATGATTGAAGTGTGATTTTGTAGAAAAGTATGGGTAAGAAAAGGAAAGTTTGAAAAAATTTGATTTGAAAACAAAATTGTGGTCCCCCCACCTTGCTGGCGTTAAACGCCCAGAATGGCACTCATTCTGGCGTTTAACGCCCATTTGTTGCCCTTTTTGGGCGTTTAACGCCCAGCCAGGTGCCCTGGCTGGCGTTAAACGCCAGAAAGTCTTTATTACTGGGCGTTTTTCTGAACGCCCAGGATGCTGCACACCTGGCGTTAAACGCCCAGAATGGTGCCTATTCTGGCGTTTAACGCCCAAAATGGTACCATTACTGGCGTTAAACGCCCAGAATGGTGCCCATTCTGGCGTTTAACGCCCAAAATGCCCCTTACTGGCGTTTTTTCGCCAGTGAGCTCATTTTCTCTGCTTTTTGAGCTGAATCCTTCTATAACTCTGTGAATTCCTTCATTTGTGATACTTGCCTCTGTAAGAACAATTCATACAACTTCCTAATGACTGGGTTGCCTCCCAGCAAGCGCTTCTTTACTGTCTTTAGCTGGACTTTCACTGAGGATCACTCAAGTCTCAGTTTTGAGCATTCCTGCTCAAAATTTCCTTCAAGGTAATGCTTGATTCTCTGTCCATTAACAATGAACTTTTTGTCAGAATCAATATCCTGAAGCTCAACATACCCATATGGTGAGACTCCTGTAATCACATACGGACCCCTCCACCGGGATTTGAGTTTTCCTGGAAACAATTTGAGCCTAGAGTTAAAGAGCAGAACCTTTTGTCCTGGCTCAAAGACTCTGGTTGACAACTTCTTGTCATGCCATTTCTTTGCCTTTTCCTTATAAATTTTTGCATTTCAAAGGCATTGAGTCTGAACTCCTCTAGCTCATTTAACTGGAGTAATCTTTTTTCACCAGCTAACTGTGCATCCATGTTTAGGAATCTGGTTGCCAGTAGGCTTTATGTTCCAGTTCCACAGGCAAATGACAGGCCTTCCCATACACCAATTGGTATGGAGAAGTTCCTATAGGAGTCTTGAATGCTGTTCTGTATGCCCACAAAGCATCATCCAAGCTCTTTGCCCAATCCTTTCTTCGGGCTATCACAGTCCGTTCAAGATTCTTTTTAGCTCTCTGTTAGAGACTTCAGCTTGCCCATTTGTCTGTGGATGATACGGAGTTGCCACTTTATGGCTGATTCCATATCTAACCATAGCAGAGTATAGCTGTTTATTGCAGAAATGAGTGCCCCCATCACTGATTAGCACTCTGGGGACGCCAAACCTGTTGAAAATGTTTTTCTGGAGGAATTTCAGTACAGTCTTGGTATCATTAGTGGGTGTAGCAATTGCTTCTACCCACTTAGATACATAGTCCACTGCCACCAAAATGTAAGTGTTTGAGTATGATGGTGGGAATGGCCCCATGAAGTCAATTCCCCATACATCAAACAATTTTATCTCCAATATCCCTTGTTGAGGCATGGCATATCCGTGAGGCAGGTTACCAGCTCTTTGGCAACTGTCACAGTTACGCACAAACTCTCGGGAATCTTTATAGAGAGTAGGCAGTAGAAGCCGCACTGGAGAACTTTAGTGGCTGTTCGCTCACTTCCAAATGTCCCCCATACTGTGATCCATGGCAGTGCCATAGGATCCTTCGTGCTTCTTCTCTGGGTACACATCTGCGGATCACTCCGTCAGCACATCTCTTAAAGAGATATGGTTCATCCCAGAGGTAGTACTTGGCATCTGAAATTAATTTCTTTCTTTGCACTCTGCTGTACTCCTTGGGTATGAACCTCACAGCTTTATAGTTTGCAATATCTGCAAACCATGGAGCTTCCTGAATGGCAAAGAGTTGCTCATCTGGGAAAGTCTCAGAGATCTCAGTAGAAGGGAGGGACGCCCCAGCTACTGGTTCTATTCGGGACAGATGATCAGCTACTTGGTTCTCTGTCCCTTTTCTGTCTCTTATTTCTATATCAAACTCTTGCAGAAGCAACACCCATTTATAAGCCTGGGTTTTGAATCCTGCTTTGTGAGTAAGTATTTAAGAGCAGCATGGTCAGTGTACACAATCACCTTTGATCCCACTAAGTAAGATCTAAACTTGTCAATGGCATAGACCACTGCAAGTAATTCTTTTTCTGTGGTTGTGTAATTCTTCTGTGCATCATTTAGAACACGGCTAGCATAATAAATGACATGCAGAAGTTTGTTATGCCTCTGTCCCAACACTGCACCAATGGCATGATCACTGACATCACACATTAATTCAAATGGTAATGCCCAATCTGGTGCAGAGATGACTGGTGCTGTGACCAGCTTAGCTTTCAGGGTCTCAAATGCCTGCAGACACTGTGTGTCAAACACAAATGGTGTGTCAGCAGCTAACAGGTTACTCAAAGGTTTAGCAATTTTCGAAATATCCTTGATAAACCTTCTATAGAATCCTGCATGCCCCAGAAAGCTTCTGATTGCCTTAACATTGGCAGGTGGTGGTAATTTTTCAATTACCTCTACCTTTGCCTTATCCACTTCTATTCCCTTGCTTGAAACTTTGTGCCCAAGAACAATTCCTTCAGTCACCATGAAGTGACATTTCTCCCAGTTTAAAACCAGGTTAGTTTCTTGGCACCTTTTCAGGACAAGTGATAGGTGGTTAAGACAAGAGCTGAATGAGTCTCCATATACTGAAAAGTCATCCATGAAGACTTCCAGAAATTTCTCTACCATATCTGAAAAGATAGAGAGCATGCACCTCTGAAAGGTTGCAGGTGCATTGCACAGACCAAAAGGCATCCTTCTGTAGGCAAACACGCCAGAAGGGCAAGTAAATGCTGTCTTCTCTTGGTCCTGAGGATCTACTGCAATTTGGTTGTAGCCTGAATAGCCATCCAAAAAGCAATAGTAATCATGGCCAGCTAGTCTTTCTAGCATTTGGTCTATGAATGGTAAAGGAAAATGATCCTTTCTGGTGGCTGTATTGAGCCTTCTGTAATCAATACACATGCGCCACCCTGTGACTGTCCTTGTAGGAACCAGTTCATTTTTTTCATTATGAACCACTGTCATGCCTCCCTTTTTGGGAACAACTTGGACAGGGCTCACCCAGGGGCTATCAGAAATAGGATAAATAATCCCAGCCTCTAGTAATTTAGTGACCTCTTTCTGCACCACCTCCTTCATGGCAGGATTTAGCCTCCTCTGTGGTTGGACCACTGGCTTGGCATTATCCTCCAACAGGATCTTGTGCATGCATCTAGCTGGGCTAATACCCTTGAGATCACTGATGGACCACCCAAGAGCTGTCTTGTGTGTCCTTAGCACTTGAATCAGTGCTTCCTCTTCCTGTGAATTTAAAGTAGAGCTTATAATCACTGGAAAAGTGTCACCCTCTCCCAGAAATGCATATTTTAGGGATGGTGGTAGTGGTTTGAGTTCAGGCTTAGGAGGTTTATCCTCCTCCTGAGGAATTTTCGAAAATTCCTTTGCTTCCTCTAGTTCTTCTTGATCAGGTTGAGCATCTTTGAAGATGTCCTCAAGCTCTGATTCTAGGCTTTCAGCCATATTGATCTCTTCTACCAGAGAGTCAATAATGTCAGCGCCCATGCAGTCATTTGGTGTGTCTGGATGCTGCATAGCTTTTACAGCATTCAACTTGAACTCATCCTCATTGACTCTCAAGGTTACTTCCCCCTTTTGTACATCAATGAGAGTTCGTCCAGTTGCTAGGAAAGGTCTTCTAGAATGAGAGTTGCACTCTTGTGCTCCTCCATTTCCAGCACCACAAAGTCGGTTGGAAAGGCAAATGGCCCAACCTTGACAATCATGTCCTCTATTATGCCTGATGGGTGTTTAATGGAGCCATCAGCAAGTTGGAGGCATATCCTGGTTGGTTTGACTTCTCCAATCAACCCAAGCTTTCTGATAGTGGATGCAGGTATTAGATTGATGCTTGCTCCAAGATCACATAGGGCTGTCTTGGTGTAAGTGCCTTCTAATGTGCACGGTATCAGAAAGCTTCCAGGATCTTGAAGCTTTTCTGGTAAGCTTTTTAGAATGACTGCACTGCATTCTTCAGTGAGAAACACCTTTTCAGTTTCTCTCCAATCTTTCTTATGGCTTAAAATTTCTTTCATGAATTTAGCATAAGAAGGTATTTGCTCAAGTGCCTCTGCAAACGGAATCTTTATCTCAAGAGTCCTTAGATAGTCTGCAAAGCGGGTAAATTGCTTATCCTGTTCCGCTTTGCGGAGTTTTTGAGGATAAGGCATCTTGGCTTGATATTCTTCAAACTTAGATGCTGCAGGTTTATTCCTTACAGAAGTGGTTGAAGAAGCCTTGTTAGAGGGATCACTGTCAGCACTCTTAGGTGTCTGATTTTCCCTTGGCGTTTGAACGCCAGGATTGGGTGGAAAATGGGCGTTTAACGCCAGCTTTTCCCCTTTTTCTGGCGTTTGAACGCCAGAACTGGGCAAAGAATGGGCGTTTAACGCCAGCTTTCCTTCCCTTTCTGGCGTTTGAACGCCAACAAAATTCCTCTCTGGGCTCTTACTGTCCTCAGAGGGATTTTGAACAGTAGTTTGTTTGTCCTCTGTCAATTGTTCCTTGTTTGGCTTTTTGCTCTTTTGAGCAGTGTTATTCAAGGTCTTCCCACTCCTCAATTGAACTGCTTGACACTCCTCTGTTATCTGTTTAGATATTTGCTGTTTTGCTTGATTCAACTGTAGTTCTATGTTCTTATTAGCAACTTTAGTTTCATGGAGCATCTCTTTAAATTCTGCTAACTGTTCTGTCATCAGGAGCAATTGTTGATTAAGCTCATTCATCTGTTCTTGAGGATTAGGATCAGTGACTAATGCCATGACTTCCTCTTTTGGAACGAACTCATTGCTAGAATATAGGTATTGGTTTCTAGCAACAGTGTCTATAAGCTCTTGAGCTTCTTCAATTGTCTTCCTCATGTGTATAGATCCACCAGCTGAGTGGTCTAAAGACATCTGAGCTTTTTCTGTGAGCCCATAGTAGAAAATGTCTAACTGTACCCACTCTGAAAACATTTCAGAGGGACATTTCCTTAGCATACCTCTATACCTCTCCCAGGCATTGTAAAGGGATTCATTATCCTCTTGTTTAAAGCCTTGGATGTCCAGCCTTAGCTGTGTCATCCTCTTTGGAGGGTAAAAATGATTCAGGAATTTGTCTGACAACTGTTTCCATGTCTTTATGCTTGCTGTAGGTTGGTTATTTAACCACCTTTTAGCTTGATCTTTTACAGCAAATGGAAACAGTAATAGTCTGTAGATATCCTGATCCACCTCTTTATCATGTACTGTGTCAGCAATTTGTAAAAATTGTGCCAGAAACTCAGTAGGTTCTTCCTGTGGAAGACCGGAATACTGGCAATTTTGCTGCACTATGATAATGAGTTGAGGATTTAGCGCAAAGCTGCTTGCTTTGATGGGAGGTGTACAGATGCTACTCCCATATGCAGCTGTAATGGGGTTAGCATATGACCCCAGAGTCCTTTTGGACTGATTAATTCCACTTGAGTCCATAATGGACAAAAGGGAAATGATGATGATTGCAAAGAGATAAATTTTGTTATTTTTATTTTTTTTGAAATAACCGAAAAAATATAAAATAAAATAAAATAAATAAAACAAAAGGAAAATAAAATAAAAAATTCGAAAATCAAAAGGAAATGAGATCAAAGCAAATTGAGAACTGAATCAATTAGTTAATTAAAAAGATTTTGAAAATAGCAATTAAAAAGATATGATTGAAAAATTTTTATGAAAAAGATTTGATTTTTAAAAAGAGGAAAGAGAAAAACACAAAAAAAGACACCAAACTTAAAATTTTTAGAAATCAAACACTAATTTTTTTTCGAAAATTTTAAAGGAAAACACAAAGAGGACACCAAACTTAGAATTTTTATGAATCAGGAAGGGACTAAGAACATGCAAAAATCGAAAATTAAAAGAAAAACAAAAGCATGCAATTGACACCAAACTTAAAATATGAAACTAGACTCAACTAAAAGACTCTAAACCAACAAAAAAAAAATAGTCCTAATCTAAGCAACAAGATAAGCCGTCAGTTGTCCAAACTCGAACAATCCCCGGCAACGGCGCCAAAAACTTGGTGCACGAAATTGCAATCACACTTTTGCAATCCCGCACAACTAACCAGCAAGTGCACTGGGTCGTCCAAGTAATACCTTGCGTGAGCAAGGGTCGATCCCACGGAGATTGTCGGCTTGAAGCAAGCTATGGTTATCTTGTAAATCTTAGTCAGGATATCAGAAATTATCAGGATTGATTGTAAAAAGCAAAAGAACATGAAATTGTTACTTGTATTGCAGTAATGGAGAATAGGTTGAGGTTCGGAGATGCTCCATCTTCTGAATCTCTACTTTCCTACTGTCTTCTTCATCAAACACGCAAGGCTCCTTCCATGGCAAGCTGTATGTAGGGTTTAACCGTTGTCAGTGGCTACCTCCCATCCTCTCATTGGAAATGTTCAACGCACCCTGTCACGGCACGGCTATCCATCTGTCGGTTCTCAATCAGGCCGGAATAGAATCCAGTGATTCTTTTGCGTCTGTCACTAACGCCCCGCCTTCAGGAGTTTGAAGCACGTCACAGTCATTCAGTCATTGAATCCTACTCAGAATACCACAGACAAGGTTTAGACCTTCCGGATTCTCTTGAATGCCGCCATCAGTTCTAGCTTATACCACGAAGATTCTGATTAAAGAGTCTAAGAGATAACTACTCAATCTAAGGTAGAACGGAGGTGGTTGTCAAGCACACGTTCATAGTTGAGAATGATGATGATTGTCACGGATCATCACATTCATCCGGATTAAGAACAAGTGTTATCTTGGAATGGAAGCAAGCATGATTGAATAAGAAACAGTAGTAATTGCATTAATCCATCAAGACACAGCAGAGCTCCTCACCCCCAACCATGGGGTTTAGAGACTCATGCCGTGGAATGTACACAAAGAAACGTGTAAAAATGTCATGAGGTCATAAGGTACGGATACAATGTCAAAAGATCCTATTAATAGTAAACTAGTCACCTAAGGTTTTACAGAAATGAGTAAATGACAGAAAAATCCACTTCCGGGCCCACTTGGTGTGTGCTTGGGCTGAGCAATGAAGTAATTTCGTGTAGAGACCTTTTCTGGAGTTAAACGCCAGTTTTCATGCCAGTTTGGGCGTTTAACTCCAAGTTTTATGCCAGTTCCGGCGTTTAACGCTGGAATTTCTGAGGCCGGATTGCTAAGCCGGTTTGGGCCATCAAATCTTGGGCAAAGTATGGACTATCATATATTGCTGGAAAGCCCAGGATGTCTACTTTCCAATGCCGTTGAGAGCGCGCCAATTGGGCTTCTGTAGCTCCAGAAAATCTACTTCGAGTGCAGGGAGGTCAGAATCCAACAGCATCTACAGTCCTTTTTGGTCTCTGGATCAGATTTTTGCTCAGGACCCTCAATTTCAGCCAGAAAATACCTGAAATCACAGAAAAACACACAAACTCATAGTAAAGTCCAGAAAAGTGAATTTTAACTAAAAACTAATAAAAATATACTAAAAACTAACTAAAAGATACTAAAAACATACTAAAAACAATGCCAAAAAGCGTACAAATTATCCGCTCATCAACTTGCAACGTAACCATTTAAATAAATTTTTAATTTACCAGCTTCTGCACTCCATCAGCTCTGCTCAGAATTCTCTGTCTGTTGCTGAGAAGATGATGGAAAAGGCTTGCTATTGCTAAACATGTTTCTTCCACCATTATTAAAGCCTTGTTGGGGCTTTTGTTGATACTTCCAGGATAAATTTGGATGATTTCTCCATGAAGGGTTATAAGTGTTGCCAAAGGCTTCACCCATGTAATTTACCTCTGCCATTGCAGGGTTCTCAGGATCATAAGCTTCTTCTTCAGAAGATGCTTCTTTAGTACTGTTGGATGCATTTTGCCATCCATTCAGACTCTGAGAAATCATGTTGACTTGCTGAGTCAACATTTTATTCTGAGCCAATATGGCATTTAGAGCATCAATTTCAAGAATTCCCCTTTTCTGAGGTGTCCCATTACTCACAGGATTCCTCTCAGAGGTGTACATGAATTGGTTATTTGCAACCATGTCAATGAGTTCTTGAGCTTCTGCAGGCGTTTTCTTTAGGTGAATGGATCCACCTGCAGAATGGTCCAGTGACATCTTAGAAAGCTTAGATAGACCATCATAGAATATATCTGAAATGGTCCAATTTGAAAGCATGCCAGAAGGACACTTTTTGGTCAACTGCTTGTATTTTTCCCAAGCTTCATAGAGGGATTCACCATCTTTTTGCTTGAAGGTCTGAACATCCACTCTAAGCTTGCTCAGCTTTTGAGGAGGAAAGAACTTAGCCAAGAAGGCTATGACCAGCTTATCCCAAGAGTCCAGGCTATCTTTAAGTTGTGAGTCCAACCATGTTCTAGCTCTGTCTCTTACAGCAAAAGGGAAAAGCATGAGCCTGTAGACTTCAGGATCTACTCTATTAGTCTTAATAGTATCACAGATCTGCAAGAATTCAGTTAAAAACTGATAGGGATATTCTGATAGAAGTCCATGAAACTTGCAGTTCTGTTGCATTAGAGCAACTAGTTGAGGCTTCAACTCAAAATTGTTTGCTCCAATGGCAGGGATTGAGATGCTTCTTGGTGCACGAAAATTACACTCACACTATGTAATTCCGCACAACTAACCAGCAAGTGCACTGGGTCGTCCAAGTAATACCTTACGTGAGTAAGGGTCGATCCCACGGAGATTGTTGGCTTGAAGCAAGCTATGGTTATCTTATTATTCTTAGGATACCGATAGGGTTTTTTTAGTTTCAGTTGTAAAAAGTAAAAGAGCATAAAATTAGTAATTGTTACGTAGTAATGGAGAATATGTTGGAGTTCTGGAGATGCTTTATCTTCTGAATCTTCTGCTTTCCTACTATCATCTTCTTCACGCACGCAAGGTTCCTCCTATGGCAAGTTGTGTGTTGGTGGATCACCGTTGTCAATGGCCACCATCCGTCCTCTCAGTGAAAATGGTCCAAATGCGCTATCACCGCACGGCTAATCATCTGTCGGTTCTCGATCATGTCGGAATAGGATCTATTGATCCTTTTATGTCTGTCACTACGCCCAACACTCGCGAGTTTGAAGCTCGTCACAGTCATCCAATCCCTGAATCCTACCTGGAATACCACAGACAAGGTTTAGACTTTCCAGATTCTCAAGGATGCTGCCAATGAATTCTAGCTTGTACCACGAAGATTCTGATTAAGAAATCGAAGAGATATTCATTCAATCGAAGGTAGAACAGAGGTGGTTGTCAGGCATGCGTTCATAGATTGAGAATGATGATGAGTGTCACGGATCATCACCTTCATGATGGTTAAGTACGAATGAACATCTTAAAGAGAAACAAGCGTGTTTGAATAGAAAATAGAAATAAATGCATTAATTCATCGAGACGCTGCAGAGCTCCTCACCCCCATCAATGGAGTTTAGAGACTCATGCCATCAAAAAGTACAAAGTTCAGATCTAAAATGTCATGAGATCCAAAATAAGTCTTTAAAAGTTGTTTAAATACTAAACTAGTAAACTAGGTTTACAGAAAATTAGTAAACTAAGATGGATAGTGCAGAAATCCACTTCTGGGGCCCACTTGGTATGTGCTGGGGCTGAGAATTAAGCTTCTCATGTGCTTGGGCTGTTTCTGGAGTTAAATGTCAGGTTGTAACCTGTTTCTGGCGTTTAACTCCAACTTGCAACCTGTTTCTGGCGTTCAACTCCAGAATGCAACATGGAACTGGCGTTAAACGCCAGTTTAGGTCGTTTATCTTCGAGCAAAGTATGGACTATTATATATTTCTGGAAAGTCCTGGATGTCTACTTTCCAACCCAATTGAGAGCGTGCCAATTGGACTTCTGTAGCTCCAAAAAACCCATTCCGAGGGCATAGAGTTCAGAATCCAACAACATCAGCAGTCCTTTTTCAGCCTGAATCAGATTTTTGCTCAGTTCCCTCAATTTCAGCCAGAAAATACCTGAAATTATAGAAAAACACACAAACTCATAGTAAAGTCTAGAAATATGAATTTTGCCTAAAAACTACTAAAAATATACTAAAAACTAACTAAAACATACTAAAAACTATATGAAATTACCCCCAAAAAGCGTATAAAATATCCACTCATCACAACACCAAACTTAAACTGTTGCTTGTCTTCAAGCAACTAGATAAATAAAATAGGATAAAAAGAAATCAAGAAGCAATAATATCTCAGAGTTTTAAGTGAAGCTCAGATTCTAATTAGATGAGCGGGACAAGTAGCTTTTTGCTTCCGAACAGTTTTGGCATCTCACTTTATCCTTTGAAATTCAGAATGATTGGCATCTATAGGAACTCAGAATTCAGATAGTATTATTGATTCTCCTAGTTTATTATGTTGATTCTTGAACACAACTACTTTATGAGTCTTGGTCGTGGCCCTAAGCACTTTGTTTTCCAGTATTACCACCGGATACATAAATGCCATAGACACATAACTGGGTTAACTTTTTCATTTTGTGACTCAGCTTTGCTAACATCCCCAATTAGAGGTGTCCAGACTTCTTAAGCACACACTTTTGCTTTGGATCATGACTTTAACCACTCAGTCTCAAGCTTTTCGCTTGGTCCTGCATGCCACAAGCACATGGTTAGGGATAGCTTGATCTAGCCGCTTAGGTCTGGATTTACTTCCTTGGGCCCTCCTATCCATTGATGCTCAAAGCCTTGGATCCTTTTCACCCTTGTCTTTTAGTTTAAAGGGCTATTGGCTTTTTCTACCTCTTTTGCTTCTCTCTTTTTTTTTTCACTGCTTTTTCTTGCTTCAAGAATCAATTTCATAATTTTTCAGATCAGCAATAATATTTCTCTTGTTCATCATTCTTTCAGGAGCCAATAATTTTAACATTCATAAAATTCAATATAAAAAATATGCACTGTTCAAGCATTCATTCAGAAGACAAAAAGTATTGCCACCACATATAAATAATTAGAATTTTTCTTATTAAGAACTCAAAAAAATATTTCCTCTTTATTCTAAAAATCTACTATTTTATTCATGTTTGATGATGATGAGAAAAATAAATTATAGCTTAATTGGAGATAAAATCAAAATAGAGATACTAATTACTACTACTTCATATATGACTTCTAAGGTAAATTCCTAATAAGAACAATTATCACAGAGTTAAAGCTAAGATTAGGACTCAACAACCTTTATTTTGGGAGGTGGATGCTCCCTTAGTCTGTGGAGTGTGTGGTCCTTCAAGAGACAGCTTCTGACGCTTCAGTTCCCTCAGTTCATGCCTCTGCTCCTCTTGTTCCCCAAGCAGTTTGCAAAGCATGCTATTTTGATTTTTCTGTTCTTCTTTTAGTTGGTCCATAGCTTCTTGCAACTTGGTGACAGATGCTTCAAGACGCTCCCAGTATTCAATTTGAGGAATTTCCGGGAAGAACTCCTGTGCTCTCCTGTTGATGGGGTCGTCCTGCACTTGTTGTCCTTCCATTGACTTTTTGGTGATTGGTCGGTCAATTGAGATATACTCAGTCACTCCCATCTTCACCCTAGCATCTTTACATAGCATAGAGATTAAGCTTGGATAAGCCAATTTGGCATCTTTGGAGTTCTTGTTTGCAATTTTGTAAAGTTCACAATAAATCAGCTGATGAACTTCCACTTCTTTTCCCAACATAATGCAATGGATCATTACTGCTCTTTTGATGGTGACTTCAGAGCGGTTGCTAGTGGGCAGTATAGAATACCCAATGAAGTCCAGCCAGCCTCTGGTGACTGGTTTGAGATCTTCTCTCTTGAGTTGATTTGGGACACCCTTGGTGCTGGTTATCCACTTGGTTCTAGGGAGGCATATGTCCTCTATAATTTCGTCCAAGCCTTTATTTGTTCTCATCATTCTCCTATTAAAGGAGTCTGGGTCATCTTTTAGCTGAGGTAGCTTAAAGATTTCCCTAATTTTGTCAGGGTGAAGGTGAACAATCTTCCCTCTGACCAAGGTCCAATAATCATAGAAGGCAGCTCCAGCTATTCTCTGCCTTTCTGTTTGCCACAAATTAGAGTAGAATTCCTGAACCATGTTCCTTCCAACCTTTGTTTCAGAATTAGTTAGGATTCCCAGCTCCTGTTTCGAATTCGCTCTTGGATCTCCAGATATTCATCTTCTTTCAGATCAAATTTAACTTCCGGGATCACTGACCTTAGACCCATTATTTTGTAGTAATGGTTTGAATGTTCTTTGGTTAAGAACTTCCCTTGATTCCAAAGTGGTTTTGGAATATTCTCTTTCTTGCTTCTTGGAGTGGTTTGTTTTCCCTTAGGAGCCATGATCTTAGTGGGTATTGGTTTAGTATTCACGGATAAACACACCAAACTTAGAGGTTTGCTTGCCCTCAAGCAAAAGAAAGGAAAGGAGAGGGATAGAAGGAGAGCCAATATTTCAAACTGTGGAGGAGAGGAGGGAGACCGAACTAGGATTTAAAGGGAAGGGGTGGTTTTTTCGAAAATTTTAAAGGATATATGATAGAAGATATGATTTGTAAAAGATAAGTATGATAGGAAAAAGATACAATTTAAAATTGAAAAGATATGAAAGATATTTAAAAAAAAGATAAATCTGAATTTTGAAAGAGGATATGATGAATTTAAAAGAAAAGATTTGAGAAGAATTTAAAAAGATAATTGAGTTTTGAAAAAGATTTGAAAAGAAGTTGGAGAGGATTTGAAAAGGATTTGTGTTTATGAATTAAGATACATTTGATATCTTTGAAAAAGGATTTAAAAAATTAGGATTAAAAATTTCTGGAATTGAAGTTTGGAATATGAGAGTTTGTAACATGTTTATGCAAGAAATCATGAATTGAAACATCAAAAATGGAAAAAGTTTGAATTGAAAACGAATTTACCTCCTCCCCATAATCCTGGCGTTAAATGCCCAAACGCTGCATGTTTTGGGCGTTTAACGCCCATTTGTAGCTTTTCCTAGGCGTTTAACACCCAGCTGTTGCTTTTGACTGGCGTTAAATGCCAGGAACTCCTTTGTCACTGGGCGTTTTTCTGAACGCCCAGGACACTGTAAATCTGGCGTTAAACGCCCAGAAGATGCTTCTTTCTAGCGTTTAACACCCAGATGGCTATCTCTACTGGCGTTAAATGCCCAGTAGATGCTTCTTTTGGGCGTTTAACGCCCAAAACAGCTCTTACTGGCTTTTTCGCACCAGTGAGCTTCTTTTTGCTATTTTATCCTCTGAATCCTTCTGTAACTCTGTGAACACATGCAATTGCTATTTTACCTTGAAGATAATTAACATGAACCTGTAAAATTCAATTAATTAACAAATAAGCTTTATTAATGGCTGGGTTGCCTCCCAACAAGCGCTTCTTTATTGTCTTTAGCTGGACTATTACTGAGCTTTAATCAAGTCTCAGTTTTGAGCATTCTTGCTCAAAATTGCTTTCAAGATAATGTTTGACTCTCTGTCCATTAACAATGAACTTTTTGTCAGAGTCATTATCTTGAAGCTCTACGTATCCATATGGTGACACACTTGTAATCACATATGGACCTCTCCACCGGGATTTCAATTTCCCGGGGAATAATCTGAGCCTAGAATTAAACAGCAGAACTTTCTACCCTGGCTCAAAGACTCTAAAGGACAGCTTCTTATCATACCATCTTTTTGCTTTCTCTTTGTAAATTTTTGTATTTTCGAAAGTATTGAGTCTGAATTCCTCTAGCTCATTTAACTGGAGTAATCGTTTTTCTCCAGCTAACTTAGCATCAAGGTTTAGGAATCTGGTTGCCCAGTAGGCCTTATATTCCAGTTCCACTGGCAAGTGACAGGCTTTTTCATACACAAGATGGTATGGAAAGGTCCCTATAGGAGTCTTGAATGCTGTTCTGTATGCCCACAGAGCATCATCCAAGCTTCTTGCCCAATCCTTTCTACGGTTAATCACAGTCCGTTCCAGGATTCTTTTAAGCTTTCTATTAGAGACTTCAGCTTGCCCATTTGTCTGTGGATGATATGGAGTTGCCATCCTGTGGCTAACTCCATATCGGACCATAGCAGAGTAAAGCTGTTTATTACAAAAATGAGTGCCCCCATCACTAATTAGTACTCTAGGGACATCAAATCTGCTGAAGATGTGTTTCTGGAGGAATTTCAGCACTGTCTTAGTATCATTAGTGGGTGTTGCAATAGCTTTCACCCACTTGGATACATAATCCATTGCCACCAGAATATAAGTGTTTGAGTATGATGGTGGGAAAGGCCCCATGAAGTCAATACCCCATACATCAAACAAATCAATCTCCAAGATCCCTTGTTGAGGCATGGCATAACTGTGAGGCAGATTGCCAGATCTTTGGCAACTGTCACAATTAAGTACAAACACTTGGGAGTCTTTATAGTGAGTAGGCCAGTAGAAGCCACTTTGGAGGACTCTTGTGGCTGTTCGTTCACTTCCAAAATGTCCTCCATATTGCGATCCATGGCAATGCCATAGGATCTTCTGTGCTTCTTCTTTAGGCACACATCTATGGATTACGCCGTCTGCATATCTCTTGAAGAGATATGGTTCATCCCAAAGATAGTACTTTGCATCTGTGATCAATTTCTTTGATTGCTGCCTACTATACTCTTTGGGTATGAATCTCACAGCCTTGTAGTTTGCAATGTCTGCAAACCATGGTACTTCCTGGATGGCAAAGAGTTGCTCATCTGGAAAGTTTTTAGAGATCTCAATAAGAGGGAGGAACGCCCATTCTACTGGTTCTATTCGGACAGGTGATCTGCTACTTGGTTCTCTATCCATTTTCTGTCTCTTATTTCTATATCAAACTCTTGCAGAAGCAACACCCATCTGATGAGTCTGGGTTTTGAATCCTGCTTTGTGAGTAGATATTTAAGAGCAGCGTAGTCAATATACACAATCACTTTTGATCCTACTAAATAAGATCTGAACTTGTCAATGGCATAAACCACTGCAAGTAACTCTTTTTCTGTGGTTGTATAGTTCTTCTGTGCGTCATTTAAAACACGACTGGCATAGTAAATGACGTGCAGAAGTTTGTCATGCCTTTGTCCCAACACTGCACCAATAGCATGGTCACTGGCATCACACATTAGTTCAAATGGTAATGTCCAGTCTGGTGCAGAGATGACTGGTGCTGTGACCAGCTTAGCTTTCAGAGTCTCAAATGCCTACAGACACTTCTTATCAAAGATAAATGGCATGTCAACAACTAGCAGATTACTCAGAGGTTTGGCAATTTTTGAAAAATCTTTTATAAACCTCCTATAGAATCCTGCATGCCCCCAGAAAGCTTCTGATTGCCTTAACATTGGCAGGTGGTGGTAATTTTTCAATTACCTCTACCTTAGCTTGATCCACCTCTATTCCCTTCTTCAAAATTTTGTGCCCAAGGACAATTCCTTCAGTCACCATAAAGTGACATTTCTCCCAGTTTAAAACTAGGTTAGTCTCTTAGCACCTCTTTAGAATAAGTGCTAGATGGTTAAGGCAGGAGCTAAATGAGTCTCCAAATACTGAAAAGTCATCCATGAAGACTTCCAAAAATTTTTCCACCATATCAGAGAAAATAGAGAGCATGCACCTTTGAAATGTTGCAGGTGCATTGCACAGACCAAATGCCATCCTTCTGTATGCAAATACTCCGGATGGACATGTGAATGCTGTTTTCTCTTGATCCTGGGGATCTACTGCAATTTGATTATAACCTGAATATCCATCCAGGAAGCAATAGTATTCATAACCTGCTAGTCTCTCTAGCATCTGGTCTATGAATGGTAAAGGAAAATGACCCTTTCTGGTAGCTGTATTGAGCCTTCTGTAATCAATACACATACGCCACCCTGTAACTGTTCTTGTAGGAACCAGTTCATTTTTTTCATTATGAACCACTGTCATGCCACCCATCTTAGGGACGACTTGGACATGGCTTACCCAGGGGCTATCAGAAATAGGATAAATAATCCCAGCCTCTAGTAATTTAGTGACCTCCTTATACACTACCTCCTTCATGGCTGGATTCATCCGCCTCTGTAGTTGAACCTTTGGCTTAGCGTCATCCTCCAATAGGATCTTATGCATGCATCTGGCTGGGCTAATGCCCTTAAGATCACTGATGGACCACCCAAGAACTGTCTTATGTGTCCTTAGCACTTGAATTAGTGCTTCCTCTTCCTGTGGCTCTAAGGTAGAGCTTATGATTACAGGAAAGGTATCATCTTCTCCCAGAAATGCATATTTCAGGGATGGTGGTAATGACTTGAGCTCGGGTTTGGGAGGTTTCTCCTCTTTCTGTTGGATTTTCAGAGGTTTTATTATTCTCTCTGGTTCTTCCAAATCAGGCTGAGCATCTTAAAAGATGTTCTCTAGCTCTGATTCGAGACTCTCAGTCATATTGACCTCTTTTACTAGAGAGTCAATAATATCAATGCTTATGCAGTCGTTTGGGGTGTCTGGATGCTGCATAGCTTTGACAACATTCAGCTTAAACTCGTCCTCATTGACTATCAGGGTTACTTCCCCTTTTTGGACGTCAATAAGGGTTCGTCCAGTTGCTAGGAAAGGTCTTCCTAGAATGAGAGTTGCACTCTTGTGCTCCTCCATTTCCAGCACCACAAAGTCAGTGGGAAAGGCAAATGGCCCAACCTTGACAATCATGTCTTCAATCACGCCTGATGGGTATTTAATGGAGCCATCAGCAAGTTGGAGACATATCCAAGTTGGTTTGACTTCTTCAGTCAAACCAAGCTTTCTGATAGTAGATGCAGGTATTAGGTTGATACTTGCCCCAAGATCACCTAAGGCTTGCTTGGTACAAGTACCCTCTAATGTGCATGGTATCATGAAGCTTCTGGGATCTTTAAGCTTCTCAGGTAAGCTTTTCAGAATGACTGCACTGCATTCTTCAGTGAGGTAAACGTTTTCAGTTTCTCTCCAATCCTTCTTATGACTTAAGATCTCTTTCATGAACTTAGCATAAAAGGGTATTTGCTCAAGTGCCTCTGCAAACGGAATCTTTATTTCAAGAGTTCTGAGATATTCTGCAAAGCGGGCAAATTGCTTATCCTGTTCCGCTTGGCAGAGTTTCTGAGGATAAGGCATTTTTGCTTTGTATTCCTCAACCTTAGTTGCTGTAGGTTTATTTCCTACAGATATGGTTGGAGAAGCCTTTTTAGAGGGGTTGCTATCAGTACTTGTATGTGTCTGATCCCCCACTGGCATTTGAATGCCAGGGGTAGAAGCTGGAGTGGCGTTAGACGCCAACTTCTCACCTGTTTCTGGCGTCTGAATGCCAGAACTGAGCTTCTTTTGGGCGTTCAACGCCAATTCCTTACTTGTTTCTGGCGTTTGAATGCCAGAACTGAGCATGGGTTGGGCGTTCAACGCCAGTTCTCCACCCTTTTCTGGCATTTGAGCGCCAGAATTATTCCTCTCTGGGCTCTTACTGTCCTCAGAGGGATTTTGGGTAGCAGTTTGTTCATTTCTTGGCTTCCTGCTGCCTTGAAGTGAGGTATTTAATGTTTTCCCACTTCTTAATTGAACTACTTGGCACTCTTCTGTTATTTGTTTGATAACTGCTGTTTGGTTTACTTCAACTGCACTTCCATATTCATATTAGCTATTCTTGTTTCTTGCAATATCTCCTTGAATTCGGCTAGCTGTTTTGTCAAAAAATCTAATTGCTGATTGAATTCAGTAACTTGTTCTGCAGGACTGAGTTCAGCAGTTACAGTTTTAGCCTCTTCTTTCATGGAAGATTCACTGCTTAGTTAAAGATGCTGATTTCTGGCAACTGTATCAATGAGCTCTTGAGCTTCCTCAATTGTCTTTCTCATGTGTATAGATCTACCAGCTGAGTGGTCTAGAGAAATCTGAGCTTTCTCTGTAAGCCCATAATAGAAGATGTCTAACTGCACCCACTCTGAAAATATTTCAGAGGGGCATTTTCTTAGCATCTCTCTGTATCTCTCCCAAGCATTATAAAGGGATTCATTATCTCCTTGTTTAAAGCCTTGGATGCTCAGCCTTAGCTGTGTCATCCTTTTTGGGGGGAAATATTAATTCAGGAATTTTTCTGACAGCTGTTTCCATGTCCTTATACTAGCCTTAGGTTGGTTATTTAACCACCTCTTAGCTTAGTCTTTTACAGCAAATGGAAACAGTAATAATCTATAGACATCCTGATCTACTTTCTTATCATGTACTATGTCAGGAATTTGTAAAAACTGTGCCAGAAACTCTGTAGGTTCTTCCTATAGAAGACAGGAATATTGGCAACTTTGCTGCACCATGATAATGACCTGAGGATTCAACTCAAAACTACTGACTCCGATGGAGGGTATACAGATACTACTCCCATATGAAGTCGTAGTGGGGTTAGCATATGACCCCAGTGTCTTTCTGGACTGTTCATTTCCACTTAGATCCATGATGGAGAAAGGGAAATGATGTAAATTTATTTTATTTATTTTATTATATAAGAAAAATAATTTTCGAAATAATAAAATAAAATAAAAACTAAAATAAAAAGAATAAAAATAAAAATTTTGAAAATATTTTGTGAAGATTTTCGAAAAAGTGAAGAGAGAGAAAGTGGTTAGGAAATTTTTTTGAAAAAGATATGATTTTAAAATTTTAAAATTGAAATCTGAATTTTTATGAAAAAATTTCGAAATATTTGCTTAAAAATAGTTAGAAAAGATATTTTTTTATTTTTGAATTTTATTATGAAAGAGAAAAACACACAAAAGACACAAGACTTAAAATTTTTAAATCCAATGCTCATTGTTTTCGAAAATTTTGGAGGAAAAACACCAAGGCACACTGATGAGCGGATAATTTATACGCTTTTTGGCATTGTTTTTATATAGTTTTTAGTAAGTTTAAGCTACTTTTAGGGATGTTTTCAATAGTTTTTATGTTAAATTCACATTTCTGGACTTTACTATGAGTTTGTGTGTTTTTCTGTGATTTCAGGTAAATTCTGACTGAAATTGAGGGATTTGAGCAAAACTCTGAAAAAGGCTGACAAAAGGACTGCTGATGCTGTTGGATTCTGACCTCCCTGCACTCGAAATGGATTTTCTGGAGCTACAGACCTCCAATTGGCACGCTCTCAACGGCGTTGGAAAGTAGACATCCAGGGCTTTCCAGCAATATATAATAGTCCATACTTTATCGAAGAATGACGACGCAAACTGGCGTTGAACGCCAAGTACACGCTCCTTTCTGGAGTTAAACGCCAGAAAAACGTCATAATCCGGAGTGAACGCCCAAAGCACATCACAACTCGAAATTCAACTCCAAGAGAAGCCTCAGCTCGTGGATAGATCAAGCTCAGCCCAAGCATACACCAAGTGGGCCCCAGAAGTGGATTTATGCATCAATTACTTACTCATGTAAACCCTAGGAGCTAGTTTATTATAAATAGGATGATTTACTAATGTATCAATCATCTTTGGTCTCAGTTTTGTTTTATTCTTCATCTAAGGAGATCAGTGATCACGTTTAGGGGGCTGGCCATTCGGCCATGCCTGAACCTCTTGCTTATGTATTTTCAACGGTGGAGTTTTGCACACCATAGATTAAGGGTGTGGAGCTCTGCTGTACCTCAAAGATTAATGAAGTTCTATTTTCTTTTATTCAATTCTCTATCTTATTCTTATTCCAAGATATTCATTCGTACTCAAGAACATGATGAATGTGATGAGCTAATAACTCTCATCATTCTCACTTATGAACGCGCGTGATTGACAACCACTTCCGTTCTGCGTGTAACAAGGCTTGAATGTATCTCTTAGGTTCCCCAACAGAATCTTCGTGGTATAAGCTAGATAGATGGCGGCATTCATCTAGATCCGGAAAGTCCAACCTTGTCTGTGGTGTTCCGAGTAGGATCCTGGGAATCCGGAAAGTCTCACCTTGTCTGTGGTATTCCGAGTAGGATTCCGTTCATGAATGACTGTGACGTGCTTCAAACTTAACCTGCTGGGCGTTAGTGACAAACGCAAAAGAGGGATTCTATTCCAGTAGGAGCGGGAACCAACCGGTGATTGGCCGTACTGTGACAGAGTGCGTGCATTAGCTTTCACTGCGAGGATGGGATGTAGCTATCAACCATGGGTGATGCCTCCAGACTGGTTAGCTGTGCGAGTGACAGCCGTGAGGTTATTTCCCCGAGAGGAATGAAAGTAGCACAGCTGATAGTGAACCCCTATACAAAGCTTGCCATGGAGAGGAGTAAGAAGGATTGGGTAGAAGGAATAGGAGAGCAGGCGTCCTAGAGCTCTACAGCACCTCCATTCCGCTTATCTGAAATTCCTACCAATGAATCTGCATAAGTTCTATCCCTTTTATCCTTTTTATTATTATTCCAATAATCACAATTCCCCTTTAATCTCTCTAACTGAGATTTACAAGATGACCATAGCTTGCTTCATACCAACAATCTCTGTGGATTCGACCCTTACTCACGTAAGGTTATTACTTGGACGACCCAGTACACTTGCTGGTTAGTTGAACAGAGTTGTGAATTCCACCAGAGCCATAATTAGAACATTGATCACAAATGATACAAGAATTTGAATCACAATTTCGTCCACCAAGTTTTTGGCGCCGTTGCCGGGGAACAATCAATTTCGAACAACAATTTCACAATTGTTTCCAGACCACAATGGTGCCAAGTTTTAATCCGGCAACAACACCAAGTTTTTGGCGCCGTTGCCGGGGATTGTTCGAGTATGGACAACTGACGGTTCATCTTGTTGCTCAGATTAGGTAATTTTCTTTTCAAAAATCTTTTTCAAAAATTTTTCTTTTATTTTTCGTTTTTCAAAACTTTATTTTCGAAAATAATAATAAAATCCAAAAAAATTAGAAAATCATAAAAATAAAAAATATTTTGTGTTTCTTGTTGAGTCTTGAGTCAATTTTTAAGTTTGGTATCAATTGCATGCTTTTAAAATTTTTCTTGCATTTTTTTCGAAAATCCATGCATTCATAGTGTTCTTCATGATCTTCAAGTTGTTCTTGATAAGTCCTCTTGTTTGATCTTGATGATTCTTGTTTTGTATTGTTGTTGTTTTTCATGTGCATTTTGCATTCATATTTCCATGCATTAAAGATTTCTAAGTTTGGTGTCTTGCATACTTTCTTTGCATCAAAAATTTTTCAAAATCATGTTCTTGATGTTCATCATGATCTTCAAAGTGTTCTTGGTGTTCATCTTGACATTCATAGCATTCTTGCATGCATCTTGTGTCTTGATCCAAAATTTTTCATGTTTTGGGTCATTTTGTGTTTTTCTTTAAAAATTCAAAAATCAAAAATATCTTTTCCTTATTTCCCTCCAAAATTTCGAAATTTGGGTTGACTTGGTCAAAAATTTTCAAATTAGTTGTTTCTTACAAGTCAAGTCAAAATTTCAATTTTAAAAATCTTATCTTTTCAAAATCTTTTTTCAAAAATCATATCTTTTTCAAATTTTTTTTTTATTTTTTCGAAAATTTCAAAAATCTTTTTCAAATATTTTCAAAATCTTTTCTTATCTTTACAACATATTTTCGAAAATTAGCTAATAATTAATGTGATTGGTTCAAAAATTTGAAGTTTATTACTTTTGTTAAGAAAGGTTCAATCTTTAAGTTCTAGAATCTTATCTTGTAGTTTCTTGTTAGTTAAGTAATTTTTTAAAATTAAATCTTTTCAAATATCTTTTAAATCTTTTTATCTTTTATGTTATCTTTTTCAAAAATTTTATCTTTTTTCAAAATTTGATTTTAAAATATCTTATCCAACTTACTATCTTCTTATCTTTTGATTTCAAATCTTTTTCAATCAACTAACTAACTTTTTGTTTGTTTCTTATCTTTTTCAAAACCACTTAACTACTTTTCCCTCTTCTATTTTCGAAAATCTCTCTCTTTTTCAAAAATTCTTTTTAATTAATTAATTGTTTCATATTTAAACTTTAAATTATAATTTTCGAAAACTACTAACTTCTTTTTTTAATTTATTTTCGAAATTCTTCTTCTCTCCTCCTCTTCTATTTAATTAATTAATTACTAACACTTCTCTTCACCTCTCTTCTTCTAAAAACCGAACCTCCTTCCTCATTCTTCTACCTCTTTCTTTTTCTACTAACATAAAGGAATCTCTATACTGTGACATAGAGGATTCCTTTTTCTTTTCTTGTTCTCTTCTCTTTCATATGAGCAGGAACAAGGATAAAGGCACTCTTGTTGAAATTGATCCAGAACCTGAAAGGACTCTGAAGAGAAAATTAAGAGAAGCTAAATTACAACAATCCAGAAACAACCTTTCAGAAACATTAGCACAAGAGGTGATGGCCGAAAATTATATAATAATGCAAGGAGAATGCTTGGTGACTTCACAAAGCCAACATCCAAGTTTGATGGAAGAAGCATCTCCATTCCTGCCATTGGAACCAATGATTTTGAGCTTAAGCCTCAACTAGTTGCTTTAATGCAACAAAACTGCAGTTTTATGGGCTTCCATCTGAAGATCCCTATCAGTTTTTAACTGAGTTCTTGCAGATCTGTGACACTGTAAAGACAAATGGAGTTAATCCTGAAGTCTACAGACTCTTGCTTTTCCCTTTTGCTGTAAGAGACAGAGCTAGAGTATGGTTGGATTCACAACCCAAGGATAGCCTGGACTCATGGGATAAGCTTGTCACTGCATTCTTAGACAAGTTCTTTCCTCCTCAAAAGCTGAGCAAGCTGAGAGTGGATGTTCAAACCTTCAAACAAAAAGATGGTGAATCCCTCTATGAAGCTTGGGAAATATACAAGCAGCTGACCAGAGATGTCCATCTGACTGTTTTCAGAATGGACCATATTAGATATATTCTATTATGGTCTCTCTGAATTTTCGAAAATGTCATTGGACCACTCTGCAGGTGGATCTATTCACCTGAAGAAAACGCCTGAAGAGGCTCAAGAACTCATTGACATGGTTGCAAACAACCAGTTTATGTACACCTCTGAGAGGAATTCCGTGAACAATGGGGTACCTCAGAAGAAAGGAGTTCTTGAAATTGATGCTCTGAATGCCATATTGGCTCAGAACAAGTGTTGACTCAACAGGTCAACATGATCTCTCAGAATCTGAATGGAGTGCAACATGCATCCAATAGTACTAGAGAGGTAGCTTCTGAAGAAGCTTATGATCCTGAAAACCCTGCCATGGCAGAAGTTAATTACTTAGGTGAAACTTATGGAAACACCTATAACTCATCATGGAGAAATCATCCAAATTTCTCCTGGAAGGATCAACAAAAACCCCATCAAGGTTTTAACAATGGTGGACGTGCAAGGCTGAATAATAGTAAGCCATATCCATCATCTTTCAGCAACAGACAGAGAACTCTGAACAAAACAATTCTAATTTAGCCAACATAGTCTCTGATCTGTCAAAGGCCACTTTCAGTTTCATGAATGAAACCAGATCTTCCATTAGAAATCTGGAAGCACAAGTGGGCCAGCTGAGTAAGAAAGTTATTGAAACTCCTCCCAGTATTCTCCCCAGCAATACAGAAGAGAATCCAAAAGGAGAGTGCAAGGCCATTGATTTAATCAAAGTGACCGAATGCACTAGGGAGGAGGAGGACGAAAATCCTAAGGAGAAAGACCTCCTGGGACGTCCTTCAAGCATGAAGGAGTTTCCTATTAAGGATCCAGAGGAATCCGAGGCTCATCTAGAGACCATAGAGATCCCATTATATCTCCTTCTGCCATTCATGAGCTCTGAAGAATATTCATCCTCTGAAGAGGATGAAGATGTGATTGGAGAGCAAGCTGCTCTATATTAGGAGCTATCATGAAGCTGAATGCCAAACTGTTTGGTAAGAGACTTGGGAAAGTAAACCTCCCTTACTCATTAGTGAACTAGACACTTGGATTCAGAAAACTCTACCTCAAAAGAAACAAGATCCTGGCAAGTTCTTAATACCTTGTACCATTGGCACCATGAGCTTTGAAAAAGCTCTATGTGATCTGGGGTCAGGAATAAATCTTATGCCACTCTCTGTGATGGAGAAGCTGGGAATCATTGAGGTACAACCTGCCTTGTTCTCATTACAACTGGCAGACAAGTCGGTGAGACAAGCTTATGGATTAGTAGAGGACGTGCTAGTAAAGGTTGAAGGCCTTTACATCCCTACTGATTTCATAATCCTAGATACTAGGAAGGAAGATGATGAATGCATCATCCTAGGAAGACCTTTCCTAGCCACAGCAGGAGCTGTGATAGATGTCAACAGAGGAGAGTTAGTCCTTCAATTGAACGGGGACTACCTTGTGTTTCAAGCACATGGCCATCCCTCTATGACAAAAGAGAGTAAGCATGAAGAGCTTCTCTCAGTTCAGAGTCAAGAAGAACCCCCACAGTCAAACTCTAAGTTTGGTGGTTGTGAGGCCACAACCAAACTCTAAGTTTGGTGTTCAAACCCCATATCCAAACTCTAAGTTTGGTGTTGGGATACTACACACTAAATTGACCTGATCACCATGTGGCTCCATGAGAGCCACTGTCAAGCTATTGACATTAAAGAAGCGCTTGTTGGGAGGCAACCCAATTTTATTTATCTAATTCATTTATTTTGTTTCTTTGTTATTTTTGTGTTTCATTAGGTACATGATCATGAGGAGTCACGAAAAAATCAAAAAAAAATTAAAAACAGAGTCAAAAAAGAAGAAAAAAATTTTTCACCCTGGGGACGCACTGCTGGCGTTCAACGCCCAGAAGGTGCATCTGGCCGGCGTTCAACGCCAGAACAGAGCACCATTCTAGCGTTGAACGCCCAAAACAAGCAACAACCTGGCGTTTAACGCCAGGATGCGCACACAGAGGACAATCTGGCGCTGAACGCCAGAAACAAGCATGAAACTGGCGTTCAACGCCAGAAACATGCATAACATGGGCGTTTAACGCCCAGAACGTGCATCAAGGGGCGTTTGAACGCCCAGAATGATGCATCAAGGCATGTTACATGCCTATATGGTGAAAGAATGGTATTTGTTTTCACCTCAGGATCTGTGGACCCCACAGGATCCTCACCCTCAGGATCTGTGGACCCCACAGGATCCCCACCTACCACATTTCTTTTAATCCTAATCACATTCTTCTAATCCAAATCTCATTCTCAATGTCACACTTCCCAAAAACCTTCACCTATCACCTCAATTCCTCTTCCCAATTACCCATTCACCATTCACATCATCCTCCTCTTCCCCATACACCCCACCTACCCCCCACTACTTTCAAATTCAATTCCCACCCTTTCCCACCCAAAATGGCCGAACCTATACCCTCCCCTCCCTATAAATACCCTTCTTTTCTTTTACATTTTCCCACAACACAAACCCACATTCTCCCACATAACCGAACCCTCTCTTCTCCCTCTCTCCATATTTTCTTCTTCTTCTTCTACTCTTCTTTTCTTTTTGCTTGGGGACAAGCAAATTTTAAGTTTGGTGTGGTAAAAAAGCCTAAGCTTTTTTTTTTTTCACCATGGCACCCAAGGCCGGAGTTTCCTCAAGAAAAGGAAAAGGGAAGGCAAAAGCTTCCACTTCCGAGTCATGGGAGAAGGAGAGATTCATCTCCAAGAGCCATCAAGACCACTTCTATGATGTTGTGGCAAAAGAAAGTGATCCATGAGGTCCCTTTCAAACTCAAGAAGAATGAGTATCCGGAAATCCGACTTGAAATTCAAAGAAGAGGTTGGGAAGTCATAGCCAACCCCATACAACAAGTTGGAATTTTAATGGTTCAAGAGTTCTATGCCAATGCATGGATCACTAGAAACCATAACCAAGGTATGAACCCAAGTCCGAAAAACTATATCACCATGGTTAGGGGGAAATACTTGGATTTTAGTCCGGAGAATGTGAGGTTGGCGTTTTATTTGCCTATGATGCAAGGTGATGAACACCCCTACACTAGAAGGGTCAACTTTGATCAAAGGTTTGACCAAGTCCTTAGGGACATTTGTGTGGAAGGCACCCAATGGAGAGTTGACTCCAAAGGCAAGCCAGTCCAACTAAGAAGACTGGACCTCAAGCCTGTAGCTAGAGGATGGTTGGAGTTCATTCAAAGATCCATCATCCCCAAGCAACGATCTGAAGTTACTGTGGATCGGGCCATCATGGTTCATAGCATCATGATTGGTGAAGAAGTAGAGGTTCATGAAGTCATAGCCAATGAACTCTACAAAATAGCTGACAAGCCTTCATACATGGCACGGCTAGCATTCCCACTCATATGCCATCTATGTTATTCAGCCGGAGTTATCATAGATGGAGATGCCTCCATAGAAGAAGACAAGCCCATCACCAAGAAAAGGATGGAGCAAACAAGGGAAGTTCACGGCCCTCAAGGAGAACAAGAGGAGGTTCACCATCAACAAATGCCTCAAATGCACTTTCCTCCCAACAACTATTGGGAGCAACTTAGCACCTCCTTGGAAGATTTGAGCCATAATGTGGAACAACTAAGGGTGGAACACCATGAACACGCCCTCACTCTTCAAGAAATAAGAGAAGATCAAAGAGCAATGAGGGAGGAGCAACAAAGGCAAGGAAGGGACATAGAAGAGTTGAAGAACATCATTGGTCCTTCAAGAAGAAGACGCCACTAGAGGTGGATTCATTCCTTGTTCTTTATTTCTTTCTGTTTTCAGTTTTTAATTATTATGTTTATCTATGTTTTGTGTCTTTATTTCATGATTAGTATGTAACCATGCCTTAAAGCTATGAATAAAATCCATTCCTTCACCTCTCTTAAAAGAAAAATGTTTTAATTCAAAAGAACAAGAAGTACATAATTTTCGAAATTATTATTGAATTTAGTTTAATTATTTTGATGTGGTGACAATGCTTTTGTTTTCTGAATGAATGAATGAACAGTGCATATGTCTTTGGATCTTGTTGTTTATGAGTGTTAAAATTGTTGGTTCTTGAAAGAATGATGAACAAAGAGAGATGTTATTGATGATCTGAAAAATTCATGGAATTGATTCTTGAAGCAAGAAAAAGCAGTGAAAAAAAAAAAAAAAAGAGAAGAGATCTAAAAAGAGTATAGAAAAAGAAGGAGCAATAAAAAGCCAATAGCCCTTAAAAACCAAAAGGCAAGGGTAAAAAGGATCAAGGCTTTGAGCATCAATGGATAGGAGGGGCCCAAGGAAATTAAATCCAGGCCTAAGCGGCTAAACCAAGCTGTCCTAACCATGTGCTTGTGTCATGAAGGTCCAAG